>NC_053491.1:411922408-412222408 GCF_905171775.1 Rana temporaria
ACACCTGTGCTTTTTAGGTATGGTATGTAAAAAAAAAAAAACTACGCTTTCATCAAAACGCACGTTATATGGAGATGGGCTTTTGGGGTTGTACCCAGGGCTTTTTTTCAGGGGAACTTGGTGGAAGGGGGGTTTTGGGGGGAGGGGGTCGTGGTTGAGTTCCAGCACCTATTGTTTGAGGAAAAAAAAGCCCTTTGTATACCAATCATGCTTAAAAAGACGGATGTATTATTTCTATATATGGACTGCGTTATGTGTTCAGCCTAACGTCCTCCTTTGGAAAGGACACATAAAACACATGTGGTGCCATTTTACCTCAGGCAATTTACTCCATTTATGCTCTGCTTTATTTTATAGCACATGCTTTGCATAGTATAAATAGCACTTTTTAATGTTTCGTATGTCCAAATGACAGAGGTGCAATATTTCCCCTAGTAGCTCATTATCTTGTAGGTGTAAATGAGATTGAGACCTCTCCCCACAAACTATATTTGTCTAGAGCAGGGGTCTCAAACTAGTGGCCCTCCAGCTTTTGTGTAACTACAAATCCCATAAGGCATTGCAAGGCTGACGGTTACAGGCATGACTTCCACAGGCAAAGGCATGATGGGACTTGTAGTTTTGCAACAGCTTGAGGGCTGCCAGTTGGAGACCCCTGGTCTAGAGCATGGGTGCTGCACCTGTGATCATTCAGCTGTCGTGAAACTACAAGTCCCATGATGCATTGCAAGTCCGACAGGTACAAGCATGACTCCCAAAGACAAAGCACGATGGGACTTGTATTTTCTTAATAGCTGGACGGGCCCAACGGTTGAGTACAGAGCGCTTGGCCTTGGTTGGACACCTTTAAAGCTGCACAATTTTGTCAAACTACATCTGCCAAGGTGCTTAGCTTACCTCATTCAGCTAGTACAGTGGCAGAGCATCAAGAGATATAGTTTGTGAATGGCTGTGCTGTTTTATCTGTGCTCGTGCCTTTTTATTCCACTTGGATGTGGGGAAATATAGCTGCTTTTTTGTAGGACTGCGTTTTGCACTATGTTAAAAGAAAACGTTTTACATGTTCCCTTTGTGCTATGGAATGTTGTCTTGCACTAACCACACAAGTCAGCATTGTAAGGTGTTGTTTTAAAGCAGCTCTAAATATAATATATTCAGAATGTCATCATGAAGATATTACCTGTTTTACATCATGATCATGGGTGGCACAAGTAAGTTTGGGAGAGCGAAGGTTTTCATTTATTCATGTTGTGGCATAGCTAGTAGTAGTTAGTCATGTTCTATTGGACTTTTTTTTGCCACTCATGCTAGTTGCTTTCCAAGTGTCAGAAATATACCCAGAATTATTAGTCTTGTTGGTGAATCAGTAACCTTAATCCAGTCTGTGAAATGTTTCATGGTGGATGTTGACTAGACAAAGATATGATAAGAGGTAGGGTTGCGCCGATGTTAAGCATTAGCACGAGTACTCGTGCAAATGCTCCGATCCCTAAAACCAATACCTTTGCGGTGCGATTTGAGCCCATACAAAATGAATGGGCTCAAATTGCATACCTTTTAAACAGAAATGCGGTGCAATACCTGCCCAAATCGCATGTGGTTTCCGCCACTGCTCCTGTGTGAACCCATGCTTGTTTCAGCCTGGGTTCACACAGGAGTAGTGCGGGAAACTGCATGCTATTAGGGCAGGAATCGCACCGCATTCCTGTTCAAATCTCATGCGATTCTTTACAGTGCAATTTGAGCCCATTTATTTTGTATGGGCTCAAATCGCATCGCAAAGGTATCGGTGAGTACGTGACCAAAAGTATCGGTACTCACCGGTAAAAATAAATAAATATCACTGCAACCCTAATAAGAGGTGTGAAAGCTTACAAAACCACCTTGTTCTAATTTAATAGTCCAGTCACACCACTCGTTATATTCTTGGGCAAATATGCCTTTCTATCTATATTTTTAATACGCATCTGTGCCCAGATTATGGACAATAAAGGTTTGGGTTGTAGAAGAAGGGCTTTAAAACAAGCTCTCACTGACCTTGGTAGCTGTCGGCACTTTGAAGTAATTAATCTCTAAAAACCACAATAGGAGACTCTGAAGTCTGACTGTCCATTTCTAACTGCTTACAACACTTGCTGTTGGTTTACATTATAGAGGGCTGGCAGGCCACACCAGGACCTTAATGTACTTCTTCTTGAGGCCACTTCTTTGTTGCCTTGGCCGTGTGTTTTGGGTCATTGTCATGCTGGAATACCCATCCATGACCCATTCTCAATGACCTGGCTGGGGAAGAAGGTTCTCAGCCAAGATTTGACAGTAAATGGCCCCGTCCATCGTCCCTTTGATGCAGTGAAGTTGTCCTGTCCCCTTAGCAGAAAAACACCCACAAAGCATAATGTCTCCACCTCCATGTTTGACGGTGGAGATGGTGTTCTTGGAGTCATAGGCAGCATTTCTTGATTTTGGTCTCATCTGACCACAACACTTTCAGCCAGTTCTCCTCTGAATCATTCAGATGTTCATTAGCAAACTTCAGACAGGCCTGTACATGTGCTTTCTTGAGCAGGGGAACTTTTAGTCCTTCACGGCGTAGTGTGTTACCAATTGTTTTCTTGGCGACTATGGTCCCAGCTGCCTTGAGATCATTGACAAGGTTCTCCCGTGTAGTTCTGGGCCGATTCCTCACCGTCCTCATGGTCCGTCAAATTCCACGAGGTGAGATCTTGCATGGAGGCCCAGACTGAGGGAGATTGACAGTTATTTTGTGTTTCTTCCAATTGCGAATAATCACACAAACTGTTGCCACCCTCTTGTGGCCCATTCCAGACTTGTGTAGGTCTACAATCTTGTCCCTGACATCCTTGGGGACAAGATTGGTTTTGGCCATGGTGGAGAGATTGGAATCTGATTTGCTTCTGTGGACAGGTGTCTTTTTATACAGGTAACAAGCTGAGATTAGGAGCACTCCCCTTTCCCCTCACTGTAAATGTCGCTCATTCCTTTCTTCTACATATATGTAGAATGACTCTTGCTTCCCATCTTACCAGTGCTACCCTGATCCCAGGTAAAATTCTAGGTAAACTTGAAAAATTGCAAACAAACCGCTACACTCCTCTGCCAGATATAGTTTTATATATGTGAATACTTTTTTATTTGATTTTGTTTCTTTTTTTTTCGTTGTAGATTTTACGTTCTGCTGTCAAATGAAAGTGACATGATTTGTACATTGTTGGGGGATATTTTATAAGTTATTAAAAATCTAATATATAACGTTTCGGGGTGGATTTGTGAATCGTCTGCAGGAGATCAAATTATAGCGCAGTTGTCAGCTAGTCCACAGTGGGCACGTTTTTGTGACCTGAACACATTCACATGCATGAGGCCTGTTTATTTACACCTGATGCCACTAGAATTAAAAATGGCTGTCGCTGTGCGGTATGGAAATCAAAGACACTTTTTAGGGACAGCATTGTGTCTGTGTCTGATCACACATTGTAACTAGACTCAGGGACCACCATTTGTTAACCATAGAATGCAGGCATGCATAGATCAAAGGATTTGTGCACCCTTTATTTAAATGAATAGACCACTAAATGTGGTTCAAGGGTGAAGCCTACGCAATGTCACTTCCTGTGGAACATTGAATGGTACTTGGCCACCTAAAAATGTTTAGATGGGGCTTACCAATCAGAAATAAATTGATCAAATGCTGCTTTATAAATTAGAAATATAACATGACAATTGTTTTTTTTTTAATATGTTTGATTGAAATAAAACTGGGGAATTTGCACCTTTTGATGAGTGGTGTGTTATTCATTTCTAATAATTGAGGAGCCTTGGTTATCAAACCCATTTGCCACAGATATATTTTTGCCTCTTGTATTTGTAGTTGAGGTTGTAGTAGATTTATTAAACTGTGACAATGGTGAAGAAGGTGTCCATATCAACTGATCTGAATACTTGATCGGTGTCCATGTGTGGTTGGTTGTTTTGAGCAAACCTCAGTGAATGACTGCAATAAAGTCTGAACAACAATGTAACTGAAAGCCGTGTGACTGCAATCTACTTTGAGGTTCAAATTATGAGTTGACATGAAGATTCTAACTTAGTCTTCCATCTTTCATTCCATTGGAAACGTTTTCTTGTCGATCTATACTGCCCTTTTTTCAACCAGGGTTCCTTCTGAAGTTGCAAGGGGTTCCTGGGTGCTCCATGAGCTTGAGCAAATTGATGTCCCACCTACACTGACCACCAATACAACATCACAATTATTTCTTTCTGTTATTATATCCTTATTTTTAATATTATTACTAAGCAGGTCATACAGAGCATTCATAGGGAGTTTTTTATGAAAGGCAATTTCACTGTAGTGCAAAGTGCACTTGTAAGTGCAGTCGCTGTGGATCTGAAGGGTAGATCTGAAATAAGGGGAAGCTCTGCTGATTTTATCATACAATCATGGGCAAGCTAAAATGCTGTTTTTATTTTCCTTGCATATCCCCCTCAGATCTACAGCGACTGAACTGCCACGTGCACTTTGCATTTGCAGTGCAAAGTGGGTTTACCCTTAGTAAATAACCCCTATAGTGTCAAATATGCTAGGCATGTTACATTATTCTATTTAGACGGTTCTAAAATAAAGTGATCACACTAATGTTTTGCAAAATGTATTATTTCTCAAGGGTCCCCAGAGATCTGAAATCAATTTCAAGGGTTCTGGGGTAAAAAGGCGGAAATTGGCTGGTGTAGAAGTATTACTGTTCATGGGTAAGGACTGGTTTAGTCCTGTATACCTGGGGGCAGTAAAAACAAAGCAAATGAGCTGTGCTTTGGTGACCCACCTAAAGTATAAAATAGGTCCAGAGAAGGCTATTTCAATCTGACAGGTAGCACCGCCTGTCACATTCATCCATTGAAGTCAAATAGGGCTGCAGCCGCAAATCAAGCGGCGCTTTAACCCAATTATAAAGTGTAATTTGGCAAAAAGAAACCGGCTTTCAAGAGGTGCCAGGATCTCCTCCTGAATGCATGACAATGGCTGGTTATCCACACTGTGAAAAGTGATCCACCGCAGAAAAAGTATTACAAACACAATTAGAAAGGTGCAGAAATGCACACTGAACATGGGGATTGTGGTGTGAACTAGCCCTCCAATGTTAAGAGAGAAGTATGTGTTTTTTTTTTGTTTTTTCGACTCATACTTACCTAGGTGGATGCAGCTTCTAACACTGAGAACCGAGGGATGAACCACTGCTGTTTGCTCAGTTCTTCATGAGCAGAGTGCTGGTGACTGTCAGTCACCGCTGTCTGCTCTGCCCCTCCTTGTTCATTGGAGCGTGCTGGGCTGTGGGGGTGCAGGAGCAGTTGGCTCAGGCTCTCGTGGCTCTCTGAGAGACTGAGCCGGGTGGCGTTTCCGTCGAATTCCGAGTCAAGTATGCAAATTAGCTAGATACGGCGATCCACGAACGTCCGGCCGGCGCATTTTTTAAGTCGTTTGCTTTCGGCTTTTTCCGGCGTATAGTTACCCCTGCTATATGAGGCGTATCCTATGTCAAGTATGGCCGCCGTTCCCGCATCGAATTTTAAAAATGTTACGGCGTTTGCGTAAGTCGTTCGAATAGGGCTTTGCGTAGAATGACGTCACCGTCGTAAACATTGGCTTGTTCCGGTTTAATTTCGAGCATGCGCACTGGGATACCCCCACGGATGGCGCATGCGCAGTTGAAAAAAAAACGTCATTTACGTCGGGTCAAGACGTATTTACATAAAACACGCCCCCATCACATCCATTTGAATGGCACGCCCTTACACCGCCAAAGATACACTACGCCGCCGTAACTTACGGCGCACATTCTTTGAGGATTAAAAAAATAAGTAACGGCGGCGCAGTGTATCGGAGATAGGCTACGCCCGACGGATGTATGCGCCAATGTACGTGGATCTGGCCCACTGACTTCAATGTTGCGATCTTGACAAAGCCTGGGTCGGCTCTTTGACGTCAGCCAACAGCAGGCTTCAGTCTGCTGAAAACGGGTCACAGGAGTGCAGAACGGACTGCAGTACCAGCTAAACAAGCTTTGGTTGTACTTCTCCTTTTAGGTGCCCAACTAAATATAGGTACATTTTAAGTAGAAATTGTAGTGTGGGGTGTTTTTTTTTTTTGCAGGTAATGGCCTTTTCAAGCATTGGCCATTTGAGTGTGTTTGCTCAACTATCAACATTCAGGTATTTGCAGCCCTCCTGAGCTGCAACAATAAGAAGAGAAAAGTCATATATACATGTACACTAAAAGGAATGCATGTTTTCTTTGTGTGGCTATATGGGCAGAATAGCTGCAATAGCATGAAATATAAAAAAAAAATCTTAAAAGCCAGCAGCTACAAGTACTGCAGCAGCTGACTTAATATCTGCACACTTACCTGTCTTGGAGTCCAGCGCTGTCCGTAGCAGAGAATGAGAGATCGCTCGTCACTCGGCTGCCCCCACCGCCATCCTCAGTGAGGGAACCAGGAAGTGAAGCACTCCGGCTTCACTGCACGGTTACCTACGACGCATGCGCGAGTCGCGCTGCGCCGTGCTGTCTGGTTCTACCTGCAGACTGTGTGGCCAGAAGTGGGTGCAAATACCTGTCTTTAGACAGGTATCTGCACCCCCCTCCCCCCTGAAAGGTGTCAAATGTGACACCGGAGGCTGGGGTTCCGATGAGCAGAAGTTCCACTTTAGGGTGGAGCTCCGCTTTAATGCATTAAGATGAAAGGCTTTCTGTGTGTAGCAGCCCCCTAATACTTACCTTAAACCCATCTCTATCCAGTGATGTCCACGAATGCCTCGGCCGTCCTGGGACTCTCCCTCCAGATTGGCATAGCAGTGATGCCATTGGCTCCCGCTGCTGTCAAAGTCAGCACGGAGAGAGAGAGGGGGGGGGGGAGCCGTGGCTCCACGTCTGAATGGAGCTGTAGCTCGGCATGCTGCTTGCTGTGGGGGCACTCATCAGGAGGGAAGGAGCCAGGAGAGCTGAAGAGGGACCTATGAAGTGGAGGATCCGGGCTGCTCTGTACAAAATCAACGGCACAGAGCGGTTAAGTATAACATAACATGTTTGTTATTTTTATAAAAAAAAAAAAAAGGAGGCTTAACAATTACTTTAACGGCATTCCAGTCTTAATCCATAGGTTTCAATATTGAGTCGGCCCACCCTTTGCAGCTATTACAGCTCCAACTCTTCTGGAAAGGTTGTCCACAAGGTTTAGGAGTGTTTTTATGGGAATGTTTGACCATTCTTCCAGAAGTGAGTGTAAAGTCAGGCGTTCCAATACTTTTGACAAAATAGTGTAGGTCTTTGGAGAAATTGAAATACCTTTACCACTAGAAATCAAATTTTTCTAATGTCCCACCCAAAAAAAATTACTATTTGTCTGCGGTAGAACCAGAACAATGCAAATCATTTTTTTTCCAGTGATATTCTATGAAAGGAGGTCCGAGAGATTAAATTTTTTTTTTTTTTGTTTTGTTTTTTTACCTTTACTGCATTAAAGTGGAAACTAAACCCAACGATTTAACAGTTAAAGTGGTTGTAAAGGTAAAAGTTTTTTTCACCTTAATGCATTCTATGCATTAAGGTGAAAAAACTTCCGACAATACCGGCCTCGCCAGCCCCCCGTTTACTTACCTGACCCCTCGAAAGTCCCGCGCCGTGAACACGCTGTCAACTTGGCCAGCTTCGCGGCTCACTCATTGGTCGATTGAAACAGCGCAGCCATTGGCTCGCGCTGCTGTCAATCACAACCAATGGGGTGGGGGCGAGTGATGCAGTCGGCGGCTATGGCCGTTGGCTGTATCACAGGAGCGCGCCCGCAAGGACTCCACACCATGCAAGCTCCCTCGCATGAATGTGTGGAGTTCTTGCGGGGAGGACCAGAGCCAGCTGCCGAGGGACCCCAGAAGACGTGGATCGGGGCCACACTGTGCAAAACGAGCTGCACAGTGAAGGTAAGTATAACATGTTTGTTATTTAAAAAAAAAAAAAATGTCCCTTTACAACCCCTTTATAAAACAAACAAACACTGGCCCAGATTCAAAGAAATCTTTGCTATATTTGCGGAGGCGCAGGGCAACGATTTTGCCCTGCGCCCACGCAAATATTTTGCGCTGCCCTCGATTCAGGGAGCAGTAGCTCTGTAAATTGCGAGGGCGCGCCGGCAAAATTGCCCGGCGTAAGCGCGCGCAATGTAAATGATCCCGCTGGGGGCGGGAATTATTTAAATTAGGCGCGCTCCCGTGCCGAGCGTAGAGCGCATGCTCCGTCGGGAAACTTTCCCGACGTGCATTGCGGCAAATGACGTCATTTGCTTCAAAGTGAACGTGAATGGAGTCCAGCGCCATTCACGAATCACTTACGCAAACGACGTGAAATTCAAATTTCACGTCGCGGGAACGGCAGCTATACTTTATTATTGGCTGCCCCTACTATTAGAAGGGGCAGCCTTACGCTAAAGATGCCGTACGGAAACTCCGTACCTTGCGTACGCAGGGCCCACGCAACATTGTGAATTGGCGTAAGTATGCAATTTGCATACTATACGCTGACCACAATGGGAGCGCCCCCTAGCGGTCAACGCAAGAATGCAGCCTAAAATCTGCGTGGCATAAGAGCCTTATGCCACGCAGATTTTAGGCTGCAGTCGGCGTAACGAGTTCTCTGAATCAGGAGAACTCGTTACGCCGGCGCAAGTCAGCAATTCGGCTGCGTAACCTATGGTTACGCAGGCGCAATTGCTTACTGAATCTGGGCCACTGTTGCAGTCCCAGACTATGCTTAATTCACTCCCTGGTCATCTCTTGCCTCGACTACTGCAACTCACTCCTCATTGGCTTACCTCTAAATAGTCTATCCCCCCTTCAATCCATCATGAATGCTGCTGCCAGAATCATCCACCTTACCAATCGCTCTGTGTCTGCTACCCCTCTCTGTCAATCCCTTCACTGGCTCCTGCTCACCCAACAAATTAAATTCAAAATACTATCAACCACTTACAAAGCCATCCACAACGCTGCCCCCTGCTACATCACTTTCTTAGTCTCTAAATACCATCCTAATCGTTCTCTTCGTTCTTCTCAAGACCTCCTGCTCTCATGCTCCCTCATCACCTCCTCCCATGCTCGCCTCCAGGACTTTTTCAGAGCCTCTCCAATCCTATGGAACTCCTTACCCCAATCTGTCAGATTAGCTCCAACTCTTTTAGCCGATCCCTGAAAACCCTCCTCTTCAGAGAAGCCTATCCCTCCCACACCTAACAACTGTATTTTAATTTTATCCATCTGATCATCCCCCACCACTGTTACCTTTTGTTTCACTTGACCCTTCCTTTTAGATTGTAAGCTCTGACGAAACAGGGCCCTCTGATCCCTGCTGTATTGAAAATGTACTGTTTAACCTATGCTGTAAAGCGCTGCGCAAACTGTTGGCGCTATATAAATCCTGTATAAAACCAATAATAATATGCTGTCTGCCAGGCTTTATACAATTGTGCTGAGCATTTTTTTATCATGTATGGTGTTGCAGTCATATCATACCTGAAACCACATGACCACGTACATCTGTGGCCAAGTTAAATTTCCCTATTTTCACGTCATCTAGAATCAAGCTGAATTTGTGGAACGGATTACCTTCGAACACGTAGTTGTGAGCTGGCATGGATGAACAACGCTGACTTATTTCTAGTAAGCATTTCCATTTCTCATAACTGCACTTTCATGGATCTGGGACAAGCCTAGTTTACAATGTCGGCATAGACAATATTTATTTTATTCCTTGGCCATATCTGGTACAAATGGCACAGCACAAGATAAAAGGAGACATTATCATATTGGACTTTTTTAATGAGTCTTGTGATTAAAGTGTGTAAAGGTGAATCGTGGGAGGAGGTGAGAGCAGGACGACTGAAACTGGTTGGTGGAGTCGGCAAACATTCCAAACTGACCTGGAAAATCCAGTGACCACACATGAACTCCATTCCTCTGTGTCCTTCAAATTAAAGCAATACTGAAATATTAAAGAGAACTTGTGATATCAACTTCTATATCCTCATAATTTTCAGGTAAAAAAAAAAAGTATCTGACAATTCCAATGGTTAATTGTCCAGTTAGATCATTAACCACTTAAGGACCGGACCAATATGCTGCTAAATGACCCAAGGGGTTTTTACAATTCGGCACTGCGTCGCTTTAACAGACAATTGCGCGGTCGTGCGACGTGGCTCCCAAACAAAATTGGCGTCCTTTTTTCCCCACAAATAGAGCTTTCTTTTGGTGGTATTTGATCACCTCTGCGGTTTTTATTTTTTGTGCTATAAACAAAAATAGAGCGACAATTTTGAAAAAAATGCAATATTTTTTACTTTTTGCTATAATAAAGATCCCCCAAAAACATATATATACATTTTTTTTCCTCAGTTTAGGGCGATACGTATTCTTCTACCTATTTTTGGTAAAAAAAATCGCAATAAGCGTTTATCGATTGGTTTGCGCAAAATTTATAGCGTTTACAAAATAGGGGTCTTTTTTTTTTGTTTTTTTTTTTACTACTAATGGCGGCGATCAGCGATTTTTTTCGTGACTGCGACATTATGGCGGACACTTCGGACACTTTTGACACATTTTTGGGACCATTGTCATTTTCACAGCAAAAAATGCATTTAAATTGCATTGTTTATTGTGAAAATGACAGTTGCAGTTTGGGAGTTAACCACAGGGGGCGCTGTAGGAGTTATGCTTCACCTAGTGTGTGTTTACAACTGTAGGGGGGTGTGGCTGTAGGTCTGACATCATCGATCGAGTCTCCCTATAAAAGGGATCACTCGATCGATGCAGCCGCCACGGGGAAGCCGCGTTTACATACGGCTCTCCCCGTTCTTCAGCTCCGGGGAGCGATCGCGAGGGGGCGGCTAGAAAAGAATAGCCGCGCCCTCGTCCCGGATCGCTCCTGAAGCCACGGGAACCGCCGCATGTACCGGGGGGGGGGTCCCGATAGGACCCCCGACCCACGTCAAACAGAGCACGTACAGGTACGTACATGTGCCTGTCCGTGCCATTCTGCCGACGTATATGTACATGCGGCGGTCCGGAAGTGGTTAACAACCATAAACCTAAATATACAGTTAGTTAAGACCCTTTCACACTGGGACATTTTTCAGGCACTTTAGCGTTAAAAAACAACAACCCATGAAAGAAGCTGCATCTGCAATCCCAATGTGAAAGCCTGAGTACTTTCACACTAAAGCGCCTGAAAATCACCCCAGTGTGAAAGGGGTCTTAGCGTTAAAAAAAAAACGCCTGAAAGAAGCCTCATCTGCAATCCCAATGTGAAAGCCCGAATGCTTTCACACTGAGGCGCTGTGCTGTCAGGGCGTCAAAAAAGTCCTGCAAGCAGCTTCTTTCAGCACTTTAGAAGCATTGAATACACCTCTCCTAAAGCGCCCCTTCCCATTGAGAAGCTTTTTTTAACGCCAAAGCGCCTGAAAAATGCACCAGCGTGAAAGGGGTCTTAGTGGAGCTTTACCAGTGTTTTTCGAGCGCTGGCAGTGTGAAAGGGCTCTGAAAGCACTCGGGCTTTCACATTGGGATTGCAGATGAGGCTTCTTTTAGGCACTTTACAGGCACTTTTTTAACGCCAAAGCACCTAAAAAAACGCCCCAGTGTGAAAGGGGTCTAAAGTTGGTTGATCATTTTCTTGCCTCTTCAGAAGCGCATGACATGGGCCCTTATTCCTACAGCCCTCAGATTTCCTTTTGTATTAGAATTTCATGGGTAGGAATCATCCCCTTCCTCACTATTTGTCTGTGTGTAGAGCTAAGCTATTTCAAGTGATTCTGTTAGAGAAAAGATCCATTTCCAGCTGCCCATGTATTGAAATGCTGACACTAACCTGCTCTATGGCTGCTGCACTAAGTATTCAACTTGTTGGGTGGGTAGAAGAAAAAAATGTAGTTGCGCTATAAAAATTTAATAACATGTGAAAAAATGACAAAATCCAATGAAGTGAATAAAAAATGGAAGACAATAAGAATGTTCATTGATAAGGAAGTCCTATTAAGGGTGCAACGAATAATTCCAAAGTGAATCGTATGCTGATAAACCACCACCAATAAAGATCACCGTAAGGGATGCAAGCTTACCAGATGGCAAGCATAACCAGCTTGCGGCTGTAAACCCCAGCCTGGCCTTGTGATGGAACTGCAACAAACACCGGTATGTGGGATCCTCCAGGTAAGCGTCGGTAGCAGTATGAACCCAGAAAGAAATAATACTCACAATAGTGATGTACCGTAAAATAAACATAAATTTAATAGAAAAATTGCACTTACAACATGGTTTCTTCATAAAAGCATGGGATAAAAAGGTAAAGCCGGCCTGCTCTCACGAACGCCCGTCCACACAGGAGTGTAACGCCACACGTCAATACGTCTCCTTTCCCGACGTACGTTTCATCATACAATGACGTCGTTTGGGTTGTCCGCGTGTCCCAGACTTCATTGGATTTTGTAATTTTTTCACATGTTATTTAATTTTTATAGCGCAACTACATTTTTTCTTCTTGTACTTTGGTGTGTATATCACTTTTTAGTTGCAGCTTGTATAGGGCTTTAGCGCGGTATTTTTCTCTGGGTGGGTAGAATATCTGTTACCCCTGCTGTAAGTTGTGGTTCCTCCTGCCGACCTGTATCTCCTGTAGTGATGTACCAGCCAGCAGGAGCAACCACTGTGTGTGGCAGGGGAGTAGATATTCCACATGCCTTGAAGTGTGGATGCTTGCAGTGGCCAGGGAGCCGGGAAGCGGCAGTATTTCAACCCACACTGGCAGCTGGAAAGTTTTTTTTTTTACAGGTATGATATCATATACAAATGACCCCTTTAATCCTTTCGTGACTTGATGCCCAGATGGGCTTTAGTTCTATAAATCCTATAGGTCCTGTGAGAACTGACATTCACCCAACATTTGTGTTCACACTTCTACAATTTACCAATAAAAAACTATCTGTAATAAGAATTAGGTATTTTGTGGTATAATAGACCAATGTCATCAGTCCTGCTACACAGCGTAGAGCGTTGGCATTTGGAATGTATTGAAAAAATATTTTAATGTCTCTCGCTTATTACTAACACTGACAGCAAGTCCAATTTGTACCAGATTGGTAAAATTAGGTGACAATCCCAACTTCTGCACTGCCACATGTGGGCCCGTCATACCAGCAGTGGGATGATGATGCAATTACACTCAGTTTCTGGTTTATTGCTGTGTGTGTCTCAATCCTGTACATTACGTGGAATCCTGTTCACCTACTTTCAGTTCCTCTGTCATGGGTGAGTAGACAGTTTCCTGTGAACTCATTTAATACAGGATACTGTAATTCAAACAGGAGAACTGATGATATGTCCCCCTCTACATTGTAAAGCGCCGTGTAAACTGTTGGCGCTATATAAATCGTGTATAATAATACTAATAATATTAGATGAATGGAGGTATTTGCAGTTAAAACGTGGGAAGTTTGTCGCAACCATTTAGAGATGGGGAGAATTTTTTTTTTAAAATCAAAACATTTATTGAGCATGAATAGAACATGTACAAACACATATCAAGAGCAACATGCACTACTTCTGCGGCTGTAAACTGCCGATGTGCATACAGGCATGACAAGAAAAAAACAATACTGGTGCATAGTTATCATAAATCAGGGGAGTGATAAAGCGGCACCGGGCCCAGGAGAGGGATCGCAGGGCCGCATCGGGGGAGAGCGGCTAGACCTCCGCATCACAGGTGGAGGCAGTTCCCAACCATCTGTCCCATATTTTGTAGTATTTTTCTGGGCATCCCCTGTGGATATAAAGTCGTTTTTTAAAAGGCAAGATAGTGTTGATGGCTCTGATCCACTGCTGTAGCGTGGGAGGAGGTCCCCTCATCCATGTCTTGGCTATCTGAAGCTTAGCGAGGAATAATGTTTCTTGCAAAAATATGTTTAGAAACTTTTCGGCCTCAGACAGGGAAAGGAGTCCAATAGCTAGATTCATAAAGAGTTAGGCCGGCGTATCAGTAGATACGCCGACCTAACTCGGAATCTGCGCCGACCTAAGTTTAAGTGTATTCTCAAACTGAGATACACTTAAACCTATCTAAGATACGACAGCTAGCGCTGTCGTATCTTAGGGTGCAATAATTAGGCTGGCCGCTAGGTGGCGCTTCCATTGCGTTTGGCGTAGAATATGTAAATGACTAGATACGCCTATTCACGAACGTACGTGCGCCCGTCGCAGTAAAGATACGCCATTTCTGTAAGAGATACGCCGCCTAAAGATAAACATGCCCCCTATGTGGCGTAGCCAATGTTAAGTATGGCCGTCGTTCCCGCGTCAAAATTTGAAAATGTTACGTTGTTTGCGTAAGTCGTCCGTGAATAGGGCTGGACGTAATTTACTTTTACGTCAAAACCAATACATCCTTGCAGCCTACTTTGCCGCAATGCACACTGGGATATGTACACGGACGGCGCATGCATACATAAAACACGCCCCCCACATCCTCATTTGAATTCGGTGCGCTTACGCCGGCCTATTCACGCTACGCCGCCGTAACTTAGCAGGCAAGTACTTTGTGAATACAGTACTTGTCTAGCTAACTTACGGCGGCGTAGTGTAAATACGATACGCTACGCCACCGCAAAGATGCTGCGAACTACCTGAATCTAGCTACAAGAATGCACTGGCGGGGGCAGAGGGACAAAGGGGAGCCCATGCGGTCATGGAGGAAGCGGATCACCTGAGACCAGAACCCCTGTGTGCAGGGGCATGACCAAAGGAGGTGGAAAAAGGTGGCGTTGGGGTGGTCGCAGGTGGAGAATGTATAGGTGGGTGAGGCGATCAGAGAGTTTGGGAGAGACGGCACTGAAGTTGGCAAGGGCCTCCTCCCAGTCCTCAGCCGTCAGGTCGCCCAAGTCAGGCTCCCATCGGGATTTCAGCTGACGGGCGACGGCGACAGCCGAGGGGGCTAGAAGATAGGCATAGAACTGGGAAATCAACTTCTTGGGGTCTCTGCCAAGAACAATGTCAACTGGCAGAGGGATCTCAAGGGCAGGGATGGCAACCCAGAACTGTGTGTTGAGTGCGTGACGGAGCTGGAGGTACCGGAAGAACATGTGGTTGGGCAGGTCGAACGTGTCCTTAAGGGATTGGAAGGACCAGATGGGGAGAATTTTAACCCAGTAGAACAACTATGTAGTTAACCGATATAAAAGAAACAAGGGATATCACAGACCTACAAGGTTCTCACGCAGTTGGAAGGACTGGGAACGCCTCCATTCATAGAAAAATGGGAACAGGGAAAAGGATCACATTTAAAAGAACAAATAAGCAAAATATTGGGGGTCGTACATGGCTTTGCAGCGGACATAAATATGTAGCACTACCCCCGAAGGAGCTGCTGGTTTGTTTTGGGTGGCACGTTATCTCTATATCTAGGGTACTTGATGAGAGTTGTAGTAAAGGAAATGTCCACACAACACACAACAGGTGTCTTTTCTGTGCTTTTATTACCCAAAAACTATTAAACAGTAGAAAGGTGAAGGGATAGCAAATAGGAGACAGTAGACTCAGGTGTAACTGAATACGGGAAACAGTCCTGCTCCCAACAACACTTTACTTCGCCACTCCAGCCGGAGTGGGTATAGTGCACCTGGACAGGCCTCTCTCACCAGCCTGGCAGCCAGAGTGTCACTCAAACTTAGGATTAAGTCTCTGCCACAGACCTTCCTATAAGATTGGAGACGATTATGGTCCGGAATCCTCTCTCAGTAGATTCAGCACCCGGATCTCCTTCAGGTAGTTTTGCAAAATCAGCAACTGACAGTCGACCAACATCCAGCCTGTCAGAACTCAGGTGGTCCCCGATGAATGGACAGGCCGCTCCTGGAATCCCAGCCTCGTGCTTGATATTCTTCAGACAGACTCCTCATCGGTCAGTTTCCTGCAATTGGACGGACAGCTCGGGACCCCCTCTAGCTTGGGGACCCAGTCGACTACTGGGTCCACACAGTGGATCAATTGCTCCGTGCCAACGTGGTCCCGGAACCAGGAACACTGCTGCCCACGCACACCCCAGCCAGGAGGGCCATATGCTGGGGTGTCGTGGAATGGCTACCCCAATGGTGGGCGCCACACGAGGAAGAACCTCGAGGTAATGGCATCTGCCCCCTTTAAACCCCTCCCCAGCATGCACAGCGAGGCAGCCAACCCCCGACTGGCCGCTAGGGAGTGGCACTCAGAGCACTTGACCACACTGCTGCCACCTGCTGTCCGGGGGTGACGGGAGTCCCTGGAAAAAAGGACAGCCCACAGTACAGCCAAGCTAGAGCAGAGAACCAAATTTAAATGATCAGATGAACTCAGAGCTAATTATTTCTCTGAATCCTTCCCCTAAATTTAACATAGCACCGGCTTTGAAAATAGCTAGGAGCTACAAATACAATATAAACTAACTAAAAATGTTTGACAACATGGTACATGACACTGGATAAAGTACAGAAATATCAACCAGGGAAATCCAACCTGTGTTGGAGAGGGGTGGTCAGAATGGCACTATGTCCCACATATGGTGGGAGTGCCCAAAGATAAGGGAATATCGGCATGAGGTACAACAAAATGTGGGGGAGATTATGGGGTCAGAGATTCCCGACGACCCATAGTTTTGTTTATTCCATAATGTAAACACCACAAAAAAAATATAAAAACAATATAATAATTCAGCAAAGGGGGCAATACCAAGAAAATGGTTACACCCAGAGAGACCCACAGTTAGGGATTGGTTCAATAGAATTGAATATATGTATAAAATGTAATATTTGAATAGCAAGGAAGAAGATCAGGTAGAAAACTAGGAAATATCCGGAAAGCTGGGCAGAGTAGAGGGGGTGGGGAGATGAGAAATGGGAGGGATTGGCACATATGGCATAATAGGGGGTGGGAAATTGGGTTAAAGGGGTTGTAAAGGAGTTTAAATGGGTGGCGCCTCCCCCAGCCCTTCAATCAGCCACAGGTGGGTGGGGCTCCCATCATTTCTCATTCTGCTCTAGTGTTCAAATGGGTGGCGCCTGCCCCAGCCCTTCAATCAGCAGGAGGTGGGTGGGGGGCCCAGAATTTCTCATTCTGCTTTGAAGTTCAAATGGGTGGCGCCTGCCCCAGCCCTTCAATCAGCAGCAGGCGGGTGGGGGGGCCATCATTTCTCATTCTGCTCTAGAGTGGAAATGGGTGGCGCCTGTCCCAGCCCTTCAATTAGCAGGAGGTGGGTGGGGGGCCCATCATTTCTCATTCTGCTCTAGAGTTCAAATGGGTGGCGCCTGTCCCAGCCCTTCAATTAGCAGCAGGTGGGCAAGGCCCATAATTTCTTCTTTTGGATGGCCAGTGCCTAACCCCCCAGTCCCCCCTTTCTCCAAACAGTGGCAGGTGGTGGGGCCTAGAGTTTCTCACTGCTGCAGTGAGACTGCCCACGAGCAGCCTCTGGTGGGTCTGGGCTCCCCCTGAGGACCTGATGGAGCCTGGGTCGGAGGCCCTGGCTCTGCCACACCAAAAAGTATCTAGTATTTTCTTTATTGCTGTCTTCAATAAAACCTTCATTATCAATGTTTTTTTGTTTGATCATCTCCTGAAACTCTTTTATTGCAGTGCACTTTTTTTTTAAATAGAATTAACTTGTTTCAAGGAAACTGCTCATGAAATATTACAGGAAAGGCCATCTAGAAGGATCTGTCGTTTTCTCCCTTCCTAGGATTACAGAGCGGACTGCACCCAGTTTTAGTCACTGATCATGTGTTATGAACATTTATGGTAAGTCACTTCTACAATGTACTAAGTACAAAGGTGAGAAAACTAATCAGGCCGTTTTTTTTATCATAAATGGTGACGGGCAGAGTTTTCTGTGTAATGTACAGTCTCTGCACACAATACCCACACTTCTATTCACACTGTAATTGCATATTAAATGTTTGTCTAATGAAAACCTGCCATGGAAAATTCTGAAGGCAGACTTTGCTGACTGTTGTTTCTGAAAATATTAGGCGCCTGTCGTGGTAATGATCTGTCCTGGAACCTTGTCCCTGAATGCACAGGGATCTAAAAGCAGGGAACCAGCATTCAGCCCTTTACAAGTGCAGCCTGCCATAGACTTTGATAGGTTGCCTGCTGGACGCTGCACCTGTCCCTCTTCAGTGCCCTGAAACAAAGGGGAGATGCACTGCAGCTGGATGACCCCGTGTGCAAGGGGCATTACTGATCTTGTTACTCCCACTTCCTGTGATTGAACAGTAAAAGGAGAAGCAGCAGACTGATGAACTTTCTCTCTGTCACTCCGCTCTCTCCTCCTATCATTATGTCGGAATATGAGCACTTCAGCACAACTGATTTGTTCCTTGCACGTTTTTATGCCAATCTAAGCCTCTCATTCGAATCACAGTGAAGCCTATTATTAAAGCAGAGTTCCACCCAAAAGTGGAACTTCCGCTTTAAGCACCCTCACCCACTCACATGCCACATTTGGCATGTCATTTTTTTGGGGGGAGGGGGCTTCGGTAGGAGTGGAACTTCCTGTCCCACTTCCTCCTTCCGCCTAGTGACTCCTCCTCTCGCCTTAGGCGGCCCCTCCCTTTAGGCGATCTCCTGGGACACGTGACAGGTCCCAGGAGGTTGTCAACTCGCGTCTCGCGCATGCGCAGTGAGTGCCCGACCGTGAAGCCGAAAGCTGTCACGGCCGGGTGCCCACAATGTGAATGGAGGTGCCGGCAGAAAAGGGGGGGAGAGGAGCGACGCTCCAGGCGGCCGCATCAATGGACCGCGGAGCAGGTAAGTGGCTGTTTATTAAAAGTCAGCAGCTACACTTTTTGTAGCTACTGACTTTTAATTAATACAAAAAGACTAGAACTCCTCTTTAACCACTTTTTTTTTTTTTTATTTAACACAGGGAAATGGCCACACGGCCCAACATAGTACAGAGAAAAGTACATGGCAAGGCAATAGCATACACAGCGATCTCGGCACTCAATATCAGGACAACAGGTCCATTCATAAAGCATGTCACAGTGGGCATTATCTTGGCAGCAAGGCCCTGAGGTAATACGTGTGTCCTGGACCTCTGACCGAGTTATTCAATTATATAGGCTGTGCGATGGGAGCCCAGGGGTACCATCTTCCTACTTGACGGTGCATACGTGACTGACAATTGCGCGGTTGTGCGACGTGGCTCCCAAACAAAATTGGCGTCATTTTTTTCCCACAAATAGAGCTTTCTTTTGGTGGTATTTGATTACCCCTGCGGTTTTTATTTTTTGCGCTATAAACAAAAATAGAGCGACAATTTTGAAAAAAAATTATATTTTTTCATTTTTGCTAAAATAAATATCCCCCAAAAATATATAAAAAAAAGAATGTTTCCTCAGTTTAGGCCGATACATATTCGTCTACATATTTTTCATAAAAAAAATCGCAATAAGCTTTTATTGATTGGTTTGCGGAAAAGTTATAGCGTTTATGGATTTTTATCGGTACTGCGACATTATGGCAGACACTTCGGGAACTTTTGACACATTTTTGGGACCATTGGCATTTTTATAGCGATCAATGCTATAAAAATGCATTGATTACTATAAAAATGGCACTGGCAGGGAAGGGGTTAACACTAGGGGGCAAGGAAGGGGTTAAGTATGTTCCCTGGGTGTGTTCTAACTGAAGGGGGGGGTGGACTGACTAGGGGAAATGACTGATCGCTGTTCATACATTGTATGAACAGACAATCAGGCATTTATCCCCCTGACAGGACCGGGAGCTGTGTGTTTACACACACAGCTCCCGACTCTCGCTCTGTAACGAGCGATCGCGACCACCGGACACGCGCGCCGGTGTCAGGGGCGAGTGGGGGGCACAGGTGCGCGCCTCCGGCGGCGTGCGCGCCCCTATTGGCTGCTTGGCGAGATGACGTATAGCTACGTGATCTCGTCCAGCAGAGCCGACCTGCCGCCGTATAACGGCGGCGGCTGGTCGGCAAGCAGTTAAGAAGTAGAAGGTATTTGGTACAACACAGACCTTCCCTGGATCAGGACGTCACTCCAAACTGGATGAAAGAGCCAGGAGAAAACTGGTCAGAGAGGCTACCAAGAGGCCTACAACAACTCTAAAGCAGTTGCAGGAGTTTATGACAAAGAGTGGTCATTGTGTGTAGGGTTGCAAGAAAAAAAACATTCAAGAAAGGCCACATGCAGTCACAGCTGAGCTTTGCCAAAACGCACCTTGAAGACTCCACATGGAAAAAGGTGTTATGGTCAGATAAGAAAAAAAATTGAATTTTTGGGTATTGTCCTACATTCACCATGGTGGTCACATCATGGTAGTCCTGGACCCATGAGTATTATACCTTTTATGGTTCTGTTATGTTTTCATGTTGACCTACATGCTCACCAGCCACCATTGTTGTGAATATATCTTTTTATCCTGTTAAATAAATGTATATACTTTTTATATATCATTCAAATTTTTTCTTTACTCGTCTATGCTGTTATTGCTCTATTAACAAGTTTTACGATTAAAGTCCCACGAGGGGGGATTTTTTCAACTTGTTCCAATTATCTGGGATGTGAGCCCACCCTATTGCTCAACCCCATCTCAACATTTCTCTTTGTAGAATTTATTATTTGGCCCCCTCACCAAACGATATGTCTGGCAGAAATCCGACACAGTTCACCATCCAAATAACGCCATTTCTAGAGTAAATCTCGGAGGTGGTAATGTCTCGTTGGGGTTTTTTTTCTCTGCAGCAGGGACTGGAGCACTTGTCAGGATAGAAGGTAAAATGGAAGAGGCAAAATACCATCAAATTCTTGAGGAAAATCTGCTGCCCTCTGCCAGAAAGTAGACATAAAGGTGTGTACGTGGTGGAACCAAAACATAATCATATGGGTATAGATAAATAATATTTATTCATACACCATTAGTTAACATTACATAAAACAATATAGTTGTCAGGACGGCACACCCATGGACACTCAGACCAGTGCTTTCCTAGCCTGGTTTTTAATTTTTGTCATGTTCTATCAAGGTAAAAGCATAAAAACCAAAGTTTGAGTTGGTCTGCTTTTAGTTTGGTGGTATATTGGTTTGTTGGGCAAGGTTTTTGCTCCACTCCTATTTTTCTTTTGTTTTCCAGTGCTCTCTTTTGCCATACCAACTATAGGTAGGGGCGGGCTTTAGGATATCACCTGTCCTCTGCCTATTGATTAGCACACCTGGGCTCCCTTTCAGGAGACCTTAAATTCATAGTTAGGACTGCAGCTATACAGAGTGCTGTGTCGCAGGCGCTGCAGCTTCCCAGGTATTTGCAAATGCTTGCAACTAAACCTCTGTTTTTACTTACATCAGTTAGACAGATTAATTTGGTTTAGTGCTTTTTAGTTGACAACTTTGAGCCTGGCCACATGGTAACATTTTTTTTCCATGTTTATATTTAATTGCATATTGCTAAAATCGCATCTCATATAAAGTCCCAACCTCCCCCATTTTTTATCTATTTACAGGGATGGAGGCCTATGGTAGTATCGCTATATGCCTCATTTAAAGTCCCACCCCTATCCCCCCTCTTTTTGAACAAAACTGAAGGGGGGATTTTAAAATTGCTGCCGCTGTGCTGGATTGCGTGGGTACTGGCTGATGGGCAGGAGGCTTGCTTTCCTCTAACCCACTAATCGGAAAAAATTGGCTTCCCAGTCATCAGCGGGTAAGTGAGACATGGCTGCTATTGACAGACATTTTTTACATTTATGATGCTGGGTTTGGTCACAGTGATCAATGAGAGTGGCTTTGCACCTTTTGGCTGTGATCTGCTGGGTCAAATCACAACTCGATCACAGAACTGTTTGGATACAGGTGGACACAGGGTACTTCCTCCTGAAATAATAAGAAAGCAAATCAGTCAAGAGGGTGATGGGGGTTGTTGTTGTGCACAGTTATAGGTTATAGTGTGGATAGGCGAGTTTGGGGTGGAGGAACTTGACTGGTCTGCCCAGAGTCCTGACCTCAACCCGATAGAACACCTTTGTGATAAATTAGAGAGGACATCAACCTCACAAATCCACATCTGGAAGAATGGTCAAACATTCCCACAGACACACTCCTAAACCTTGTGGGCAACCTTCCCAGAAGAGTTGAAGTTGGTATAGCTACAAAGGGTGGGCCAACTCAATATTGAATTCACTTCAGTCCCAGAAGGATTTACCCCCATAATGACCAGTCCATTTTTTGCAATGCGGCACTGCGTTATTTTAACTGACAATTGTGCAGTCATGCGACGCTGTACCCAAATAAAATTGATTTTCATTTTTTTCCTACAAATAGAGCTTTTTTTGGTGGCATTTGATCACCTCTGCAGGTTTTATTTTTTGTGCTATAAACAAAAAAAGACTGACAAGTTTGAAAAAATAAAATATTATTTTTGCTTTAATACATATCCAATAAAAAAATGTAAAAAAAAAAAGTTTTCCTCAGTTTAGGCCAATATGTATTCTTCTACATATTTTTGCAAAAAAAATCACAATAAGCGTATATTGATTGGTTTGCGCAAAAGTTATAGCATCTACAAACTGTGGGATAGATTTATGGCATTTTTATCCAATTTTTTTATTTTTTTTTTACTAGTAATGGCAGCGATCAGCGATTTTATAGCAGGACTCCGGCAGACACTTTTTTGGGACCAGTGACATTACAGTAATCAGTGCTAAAAATATCCACCGATCATTGTATTAAATGACAGTGGCAGGGAACGGGTTAATACTAGGGGCGATTAAGGGGTTAAATGTGTTTCCTGGGAGGTGTTTTTAACTGTGTGGGGGAGTGGACTGTCTGGGAGATCACTGTTCCTGATCACTAGGAGCAGACAATCTCACTCTACTCTCCTGTCAGAACCAGGATCTGCTTTGTTTACATTGGCAGATCCCCGTTCTGCCTCTCTAAGGAGCAATTGCGGGTGGCTGCCGGACACGCACATCAGCTCCCCCTGTAACCTGGGGGATAGGTAGCAGGTACAAACGCTCCCTGGGATGAACAGGCACAGATACCAAGTCCAATGAATTAGTGACAGTGTTTATTTGTGATATATACAAAGTCTATATACAGGTGCTGTACAGTGTTCCAAAACAACCAATAAGAACAAAAATAGCCAAACAAAAACCTAGCCGTGTCTCGGCTCTAACTATACAATAGTTACAGATTCTAACTACCAGGCTGAGAAAACTTCCACATAAGCTTCTACCAACCTTTTGCTCTCTTATGGCCCGTACATACGATCCGAATATCGTACGAAAAATGTCGTCCCAGGAAGAATTATACGATAATCGGAACGTTAGTACAGAGCTTTCGAGAGCCGATCATGACAGTTCATCCGATATTATTCTATTGGACAAGCACGAAAATATTCCTCGTACGATACCAAATCGTACCATTTTCGTTTAGTCAGTACAGTTGTCATCCGAAAATACAATACAAATACTGTATTTGCTAGCGTATAAGACTACATTTTACACTTATAAAAACTGACCAAAAAGCAGGGGTTGTCTTATACGCCGGGTCAGCTGCTTCGGCTACATACGGTATATACCGCTTAGCCAATCCCGGTGAGCGATGTATTCAAATGAATACAGAGCCTGCTCGGATTGGAGTAACAACCTCTGCCAATCCGAGCAGGCTACATACAGTAGCCTGCTCGGATTGGCTTTGAGAGTCAG
This sequence comes from Rana temporaria, assembly GCF_905171775.1. Lineage (NCBI taxonomy): Eukaryota > Metazoa > Chordata > Amphibia > Anura > Ranidae > Rana > Rana temporaria. The sequence continues at coordinate 411,946,210 of NC_053491.1, forward strand.
AGAGGCGTGGGCTGATGATGTTACAGCCTCTACCAATCCAAGCAGGCTTTGTATTCATTAAAAGAATACATTGCTCGCTGTGATTGGCTCCAGCTCCAGCAAGAAGGAAGAAGAATATGGCTCCAGAAGTAAGAAATATGAAGCGTCGGAAGCCTCGGAAGGGGGGTCGTCTTATACAGTGAGTACAGGCAAAAAATCTTAAAAAACTGTAAAATTAAGGGGTCGTCTTATACGCCTGGTCGCCTTATACACCGGCAAATACGGTACATTACAACACATTACATCACTTCCGTTTTTTTTTTCTGTCATACGAGAATTTGTGACTTTAATAACCTATTTAGATTCTACTTGCGAATATTTAGCGAAAAAAGTCGTACGATATTCGGATCGTGTGTACGGGGCATTAGACAGGAGTTGTCTGAGGTTCCCAGGCCAAGAACAAAGGCTGTCTGCTCAGGTGAGCTTAAATTAGCCTGAAGAGGACCAAGACCCAAACTGGATCATGGATCCGAGATACCCGAATGTATATGAGAGGAGCCTGGGAGATGTATAAACCCTGACCATGACTTTCCCCGGCTTTCTCTGGGACGCTCTGCTACAATATATATATGTATGTATGTGTATATATATATATATATATATATATATATATATATATATATATATATATATATATATATATATATATATATATATATATATATATATATATATATATATATATACAATTATTTATTTTTATTTTTTTGTGCCACCCCATGTAGTTTCTTCTGTAGTCCCCTTTCATTCACCTTTTACCAGTCTGAGTGCTTTGGGAAATAAACAAACCAGTTTTGAGGAACTGACTGTTTATTGTGTTAGAAAAACAAACTCTGACGATTTGAGAACTTGTTTGATATATACAACGTTGATGAGATATATTACAAAGGTTGAGTTTGGACACAACGTTCTTTAAAATAGGTGACTCCCAGCTGGATGTCTGCCATAGGCGTGCACACAGGGTGTGCCAGATGTGCCTGGGCACACCCTAATCGCCCTGTGCTGCACAGATTTCCCCTGCTGCTTGGCTGCTGAAGAAAGGGACTGGGGAATCTCTGTCTCAGTTTAGACCCCTGATATTTCACCAAAGCCCCCCAATGAGGCTTGTAAAAGATTGTAGAAAAAAAAATGATTGCAAAAAAAAATTGTAAAAATAAAAAATAAAAATAAACTACAAACACTAATCTCTGCCATACTGTCCGCTGCTCTACTGACACTATCAATTACCCTACTGCTATATATATATACACACAGATATGTTTGAGCTTTGGGGTGTACACCCTAATGCTGTAGGCTGCGCACACCTATGATGTCTGCAAATCTTTATGGACATTAGATGGTGATGATAGCAGGAAAAGGTGCAAATAGAAAATTATTTGCAACTCAAACTCCTGTCGATAAAGAGAAATAGTCAAAAATCTTTTGGCGTTTACAGAAACTTTTAATCATGGAAAATAGGTTATGGCGGGGGCTAGCAGCATTGACTGAATATCGTGCATGAGTTATTGTGCAATCTAATGCCCTGTACACACGATCGGAATTTCACGATCGGAATAAAATCTGATGGAATTTCAATGGTTCCGAGCATGCGTCGACTTGATTCTGAGAATGCGTGTTTTTTTCTCCGTCGGAGTTCCACACAGACGATCAGAATTTCCGATAGGATTTTTTTCCATCGGAAAAAAATAAAACATGTTCTATTTCTAAACTCCGACGGAAAAATATCAGATGGGGCCCACACCTGGTCGGAATATCCAATGAAAAAATTCCGTCTGACTTTTTTCATCGGAAATTACGATCGTGTGTACAAGGCATAACAGTAAAGAAATTTGCAATTAGAAAAAATCAAGGAACATCATTTTTTTTTTTTTTTACATTAGATTCAAAATTTAACAAGACATTAAACATCTTGTGAAGGAGGTCACACAAACTCAGATATCGAAACCTTTTAAAGGATAGAGAACATTATGAATCTGCCTAATGGAATTGTAGAACTTATAGATTGCATAAGAATTTGCATCAAAAATCAGGAGGTCACTCCATCTTGAGAGGAAGATCCAAACTATCCCAGTGATTAAAAACACATCAGTATTTCAGACACAGAAATAGAAACATTTATTTCACAGACTTCCTCTCATGAAGAAAAAAAGCTGACAGGAAATGGAAGTTGATGGACATGTTTTCAGATGACTTGGATCGGAGAGAGAGAGATCGTAAAAAAACACTAATGACAAGCAGCAACCTACACCATAACAACCAATGACACTGTGTGGCCTGAGGGCTAAACATACACAGGGCTGAACATGCTTGGACACTCCAGCCTCAGTTTCACCCCCCTCCCCCCCTCCATTGTGTTTCCATGAGCGTTGCCTGAGGCAGCCATCCCAATTAGCCTCATTGGTGGTCTTTACCAAAAGTTTTATCTCCCTTTCCTTCCCCTTTTTTTCTCTTTTCTTTTTTCTTCTTCTGCCTCTCCTTTTCCTTCCTGGTGAGCTTCTCACCTTGGAAAGTTTTCTTGGTTGTGGCATATTATTCTCTTCAAAAAAGACTATGAGGACATGGATAATGATAAACAAACGTTTATTGTCGATTCTACATGGCAGAATGTCCTTCTTCGAGAAAATCTGGGATTCCTGGATAAAATACATTTCGGATTCCTCTTGAGAGGGACCTAAACCTGTGTTCTGGCAATGGTGGGTGCACTTCTTTTTCCTTTCCTATTTTCTTTCACTTCACCATGTTTGTCTACTCCTTCTTTCCAGTCTGTTCATCTGCTAACTTTTATTTTGTTGGGTTTCTCCATTGCTTGTAGTACATCGTATTTAAAGCGGAAGCCCACACAAAAATGGAACCTCCGCTGTCCGGATTCCCCCCCCCCCCTTCCGGTGTCACATTTGGAACCTTTCAGGGGGGAGGGGGGAGCAGATACCTGTCTAAGACATGTATTTGCAACCACTTCTGGGCATAGATCTCTGCATTATCTGCGGGAATCTACGACACGTCTGGCGTCCCCCCACTGTCTTCTGGGAGACACACGGGTCCAGCAGGGACCAGTGGCATTGCACAGCATGAATCACGCATGCTCAGTAGGGAACCAGGAAGTGAAGCTGGAAGGCTTCACTTCCTGATTCACTTACCGAAGATGGCGGCAGCAGCATCTGAGAGCCGAGGCAGAGATCGGCTTCGGGTGCCGACATTGCAGGTGCGCTAGACAGGTAAGTGTCCTTATTATCCTGCAGTATTTGTAGCTGCTGACTTTTAAAAAAAAATAATTGGCGGACCTCCGCTTTAAGCTGACAAGTTTTGTACAGTGTGATGTGGGAGAAAATTTGTTCTGTGAAGCTGGTGTGATTCACACTATCAGCGACTCCTCCGGTGGGAAGAATGTGGATCGGTCCCTCCTTTCTCCTGGATGGAGGAGATCAGGTTTACGCCATGGTTGATATCTTCTGATGTTATCATATTTTTCACCATAATCGAACCTCTAACCGAGAGGCGCAGAAGCTACTTAAAGGGATTCTCTTCTGTTATGTAGTTATTTTCTGAAGCTAAATGTAGTGCACTACAGCTGTCCCTAGGATCAATGGATATTGTCTGAACTTTGATTATTGTACTATTGTAAGCCATCCAGAAATTGTTATCCAACCCTTTCTGCCCTGTTTTCTAGTTGGCTTTTGTACTTTATTCATAAAAAAAAAGTAATGGAAACAAAAAAATGACTATGAGTTTGTATATATTATCATAATCTTCTTAAAGCGGTTGTTCAGTTAGATCTGAAAAACTTAAAAGTCAGCAGCTACAAAAACTGTAGCTGTAGGGACAGTACTGATAAAATAGTCATCTTAAGGGGGGACTGTGATGGAAGTTACTAAAATGAATATTTTGTGTTATGTTACTTTTCTCCTGAACTACTCAAATGTTGTCTTTCTTTCATTATATTGTTTTATTTCTTGATAAATGTATATGTATGTGCGGGTATTGCAAGAAATGTTATTATCCTTAAATGAAGTAACAGATTATAGAGTTACAGTAACATCTCAGCTCGGAGTGAAAACAAGAGAACTATTAATACTAAACAGATGTTACCCCTCCCTTGTACTCACTCCAAAACCCCCTCCACCGAAGAAAGCCCCTGTGAGTTTGAATAGAGGACCCTGTGTGCCACGAGGACTCCATGCCAAGAACAGACGTCACAGGGGCGTGTAATAAGGGACTATATATATATATATGGACTAAGCCAATCAAATGTGTTCATGTGAATGATGTCATTTTGTCTATAAAGCTATGAGGAATAAAGGGTTTGGTCTCTCTAAGGCTGGACACAGAAAGAAGCAGATCTCCCAGTTGTCTGCAGGCTTTTATAATTTGGATCAACGGCAGAATGGGTTATGCCCTGAGGTTGTGTCAGTTGTCAATCTATTTCACTGCCCCATTCTGCTAGCCTGGAAGCCTAAGGCCTATCCCAGGGACTTTTAGCTGCTAGGCTGCCTGTGGGCCTTTCCAGGAGTGGGAGAGAAGTGTAGGGTTGGGACTCCGGGTTTGTAGTCCAACCATAAGTAGTGGTTCCACCGGATGGGGAACCAGCTGTAGACAGAGGTAGAAGGGGAAGCTGTCGCCACTAAGGGACCATCCACCTTGTTACCAGAGACCACTGTGAGTAAGTTGAAGTCAGTACCAGAGCAGTCTTCTCACCAGCTAGGGACAATGAAGAAGTGGGAAAACTTCAGTGAGTGCCAAGCCAGAAACCCAGTGGGATAGCAGAGGTGATGCTTGCGCAGCATTAGTGGGTGCCAAGCCAGGTGCCTAGCATGTCAGCAGGGGTGATGCTTGAAGAGTATCTGTGAGTGCCAAGCAAGAAACCCAGCAGGGAAGTGGAGGCGACGCTTGAGGAAGATACTGAGCACTAAAGTGGAAGAGCGCAGGAGATCCACTGACTATTGGATCCGAAGTCCAGTGAAAGACTTGGAGTTCAGTGAGTGACTGTGGAGTGAGCGGAGAACTGTTTGTGTTGCCAATAGTTGAATACAACTACCATTAGTAACTACTACAATATTGTTGCCATAGGAGACAGCGATCCTACATACAAAGAAAAGGGTCTCCGGCTGGTGGCCTTCACCTGTATAGCTGTCTTCCTATAGGAGTTTGCCAATTATCATTTCTTCTACTTAAGGGAGGTCCTGGCCCTAACCCTCTCTCCCACAGTTCTGTTTCAGGCCCCTTTCACACTGAGGCGCTTCTAAACTGCCAGTAAAAACACTGAGCGCTTTTGAAGAGCTTTTCAGGCGCTTTTGAAGAGTTTTCCATTCATTTAAATGGAGAGGGGAGTTTTTTCACCGCCATGCCAACACACTTCCCCAGTGTGAAAGCATTCATTGATTTTAATGGAAATAGGTTTTTGTGAGCTTTTTAGGTGCTGTTTTTAGCGTGAAAGCGCCTGAAAAGCGCTTCAGTGTGAAAGGGGTCTAAGAGACAATAAATCTCTTTGCATTCAAAAAGTGTCTGGCACCCACCTTTTCATCTTGCAGTGCACCCACCATGCCTTGTAACCCACTCTACACAGAAGGATGTCAGCTCTCCCTGACTCTGTAGGTCACCATTAGGCCTCAGACCTTGCTACATACTTATGCATTCATCCAATCATCAATAAATACAGCTATTGTTAGTTTTTCTAAATTTCCCATCATCCCCTTGTAAACCCATTATAGCAGCACTCGGAACAAGAGGGACAGCAGCAGGAGCTAATGAAGTGTGCATTTCTGCTTACAAGGAATATTATCACAAGAGAGTGCAAAGAGAAACACATGAGTCTGCTGCAGCTTCTTCATTGTCCAATCACAGGCTGGGGCAGGGATGTGTACATCTCAGAACTGAATTTACAGACATTACAAATCATTTGGCTAATATGAGACTTGTCTGCTCAGTGTGTATAAATGCACACGTAGGCAAAAATCAGTGAGCATACTTATATCCCTGCCTCAAAAACAATCTTTTGTCATTCAGATCATGCATGCTAGATCCAACCAGCAGGCCAAGTCCATGGCTTTTTTGATATCTGGATACAGGGTACAATGGTTATAGTGCGCCTTCAAAAATAAGATTTATCACAGTTCTTGAAATAATAATTATCTGACCATAGACTGTTAATTTTGTGAGAAAGAATTGTGCACTACAGGCAGTCACCGAGTTACGAACACAATCAGGGATGGACTGGCCATTGGGACTACAGGGAGTTTCCCGGTGGGCCGATGGCTCAATGGGCCGGCATCAGTGACAGCAGACCGCCGCCCCCCTTCGCTACTCTGTCTCTCCCCTCCCGCAGCGCTCACCTCCTCTCCCTCCCCGCAGCGCTCACCTGGGGGGAACAGAGAAGCAGGGGGAGGACCAGAGGAGCAGGGACGACGACAGAGGAGCAAAGGGGGAGGGGACAGACAGCTGACTCAACAGCATGGCCTGGGAGTTTCTCACCTCTGCCTAATCTTGTCCCGTAAGGGGGGGCACCAAACTGATTATTTTCCCCGGGTGAAATAATGTCTAGCTTCCCCACTGGTACTGCCTATAAAAGTACCAGTACCAGCCGCTCTACTCTAATAAAGTAGAACGGCTAGTGGCTAGTGAAGGGGGCTTGGGTGGCCGGGGGGGGGGGGGTTGCGGGAGTTGTCCGGCCGCCATGGGAGAGACCTGTCAAAGTGGGCCAGTCTGGATTAAGTCCAGGGCCAAATTTTTGTCCCAGTCCAGCCCTGAACACAATAAGGACTGTAGGTTTGTTCGTAAGTGGAATTTGTTCGTAAGTCGGAACACTGCTTGTAAGTGTAACTTCCGCCTGTGCAGGGATGTGGGATGTTCCGCTGTCCGCCTGAGTGTGCAGGGATGTGGGATGTTCCGGGCGCTTCTGGGGCTCTTCTGGCCATGCAGTACATGAAGTACCGCAGTGTAGAGTGTGGCAAGATAGCTGCTCGTAGCTTTCCAGGACTATCGTGGAGCACAAGCAGCCGATATTGAGGTCATTCGTAGACAGATGGAAAATACGGTTTTCATCCGTCTGGATTTAGCAGAGCAGGTCGGATGTCAGCGGACAGGTCACCGCTGACATCCATTGCTCCATAGAGATGGTCCACCTGAAAAACTGACTGGTAGATCTGAACGGTCCGCACGTGTGAAAGGGCCCTTACTCTTATGGCTCATTCACGCTAGTAGTTGGGGAGGCAGCAAGACCCATCTCCAACCACTAACCCCTTTAGCTGCAGAGGCAGCATCGCGGCTGGAATTATACCCCCATCACTTTTGGCAGGCCATCCAGTCAGGAAGCCATCATACTGCAGTTGTTCATCTACACTAGCCTAAGGCCCATTGACACAGGCTCTTTAGGCGATTGTATAAAAAGAAGCCTGCACTAGGAGAAATAGAGCGACCGCTGGCCTCTTTCTGAATATGTTAGTTTTCTAGCTTTCTCCGACTTAGAGAACAGAACTGGTCTTAAAATAATCTAGCGTTTGAAAATTGCCACACAAGCGTTTTGTAATTGAATGGTTTTAAAAATTACATTTCCGTTACAATCCACAGGCACTACAATCTCCTAAAACTGTCACTAGGGATTCCATTTTTGGACAGATACTCCTGAACGGTCAAAGCGGAGTTCCACCCAAAAGTTGAACTTCCGCTTAAACCACTCCTTGCCCCCTTACATGCCACATTTGGCATGTAATTTTTTTTTTTGGGGGGGCTTTAGTAGGAGTGGGACTTCCTGTCCCACTTCCTCCCTCCGCCCAGGGACTGCTTAGGCGATACGCCCCTCCCTGTAGGCGATCGCCTGGGACATGTGACAGGTCCTAGGCGAGCGCCTGACCACTCAGAGTGCAGCGCTGCGCGAGCATGCGCAGTAAGTGCCTGGCCGTGAAGCCGAAAGCGGTCACGCCGGATGCCCACACTATGAATGGAGGTGCCAGCCGGAGGGGGGGGGGGGGAGAAGCAGAGCTCCGGGCGGCGTGACGCTGGAACGTGGAGCAGGTGACTGTCTGTTTATTAAAAGCCAGCAGCTACACTTTTTGTAGCTGCTGACTTTTAATAAACATAACAAAAGCCTGGAACTCCCCTTTAAGTACTTTTAAAGGAATATCCAATTTTATTGTCCACACTGTAGCTTTCCCCACCAGAAAACTGCAAGTACACCAGGTGGATATAATGAATCAAACTGTCCTATTCAGGAATCAGTCTGGGAAGGACATGGTGTAACAAAAACTTTTTTCTTCAGAACAGAAAAACAAACCTTGAGTTACACAGTGGGGGTTATTTAGAAAGGCAAATCCACTTTGCACTACAAGTGCAAAGTGCACTTGAAATTGCACTTGGAAGTGCAGTTACTGTAGATCCGAGGGGGACATGCAAGGAAAAAAAAAAAAAAAAAAAGCATTTTAGCCTGCACATGATTGAATGAAAAAAAAAAAAAAAAATCAGCAGAACTTCCCCTCATTCCAGATCTACCGCGACTGCACTTTCAAGTGCACTTTGCACTACTGTAAATACTGAGACACTGACCAAGAACGAGAATGTGGATCAGTACATTCTAGGTCACTTTCTCCATGTATGATTTCCTCTGACCAGAATGACAACCAGTGAATTAGTATTTTGAGAAAGGAAGATAGATTTTGGATATAGCAAAAAAAATGTAAATTTCAGGTTTAATTGCTGTATGTTTGTGCCCCTTTAGAAAAGGAGGCTTCTTTTATTTTCCTATTCCCTCTCATATGCACTAATAAATACAATCCTGAAAAGGTATTCAAAACCTTATGATAAAGTGAGGGTGCTCTTGCGCCTACCTAGTAAAGCTTAAGATGTGAAGTAAAATAATAGTAATGAACTAAAAGTGATGATGCTGCTCAATCTAATAATGTATAAATATCAAATAGAAATACAATAAAATAGTGAAAGGTAAAGTGACGAGCGCAATGAATATGACTAAGTAATCAAAGTGTTAATCAGTGAACATTGATAATAAACTAAAATTGAAACAAAGTGCTAAAAAATATTAAAAACATCAATAATGAATAAAAACGTTCAGCCAGCAAGTGGCCAGTGAAAAAAAAAAAAAAAAAAAAAAATAAGTGTGCACAAAAATAGCTGCAAAAGTCAGCAGGCAAACATGAATATGAAGCCTAAATCAGTCCTGGAATAATAGGCTAACAATACAGCCTTTATACGTGCATAAAAGTGTAGGAAGTTCCATAAAGACAAAAATAAATATAAACTTCTCCAATAGTGATAAACAAATGTTTAAAATCTTCTCATGTGGGTCTTCAAATAATGTGGGCTCACAATGCGCTTACCTTCCCAAGGTAGTAATCAAGCCTTGATTAAATGGATATCCACAAGGGGTGTTGTTGAATCTGCAACTAGCTGTGGATGTTCAGGGCGTCCTGTATAATCCAATGTTTGTAGGCTCCAGATTTCTATTTGGCAGCGGTGGTGCTCAGCATGGGGAAATAAAAAAGGTAGCTTCCCATAGTGTAGTAAACCAAGGCTAATTTATTGGTAAAAACGCTAACAAGTGCATTTTAAAAGATCAAAGAAAACGAAACTAAGAAACAGCTGATGACAGCTTACTGATGTATTGCTTCAAAAATCAGTCCGTCCCTTACATGTTACACCACCTCTGATGAAGCCACGTGACGTGGTGTAACATGTAAGGGACGGACTGATTTTTGAAGCAATACATCAGTAAGCTGTCATCAGCTGTTTCTTAGTTTCGTTTTCTTTGATCTTTTAAAATGCACTTGTTAGCGTTTTTACCAATAAATTAGCCTTGGTTTACTACACTATGGGAAGCTACCTTTTTTTATTTCCCCATGCTGAGCACCACCGCTGCCAAATAGAAATCTGGAGCCTACAAACATTGGATTATACAGGACGCCCTGAACATCCACAGCTAGTTGCAGATTCAACAACACCCCTTGTGGATATCCATTTAATCAAGGCTTGATTACTACCTTGGGAAGGTAAGCGCATTGTGAGCCCACATTATTTGAAGACCCACATGAGAAGATTTTAAACATTTGTTTATCACTATTGGAGAAGTTTATATTTATTTTTGTCTTTATGGAACTTCCTACACTTTTATGCACGTATAAAGGCTGTATTGTTAGCCTATTATTCCAGGACTGATTTAGGCTTCATATTCATGTTTGCCTGCTGACTTTTGCAGCTATTTTTGTGCACACTTTTTTTTTTTTTTTTCACTGGCCACTTGCTGGCTGAACGTTTTTATTCATTATTGATGTTTTTAATATTTTTTAGCACTTTGTTTCAATTTTAGTTTATTATCAATGTTCACTGATTAACACTTTGATTACTTAGTCATATTCATTGCGCTCGTCACTTTACCTTTCACTATTCAAAACCTTAGTTATCCTACCAGAATTATTATATATATATATATATATATATATATTTTTTTTTAATTCCAATTTTAGAACCTTGAGGGGAATTTTCCCTTTTTTCTTGTTCTTCCAAATAGATTGTAAACATGGTGAATGTAGACAGCAATAAACATTTCCAAAAATTCAAAAGAGTTCAAACTATCTCAGGCTGGAGATGGACTTTGTGAGTAGCATTCCCTAATCATCAGTCAGCCACGGCCAAGAGGAATCATTTCCTTCACTTCAAAATGACTAAATAGGATTTTTACACTGGCATTGTATAGGGCAGTGATGGCGAACCGTGGCACCCCAGATGTTTTAGAACTACATTTCCCATGATGCTCAAGTACATTGCAGAGTGCATGAATATCATGAGAAATGTAGTTACAAAACATCTGGCGCCAATGGCTCCCGTTGACCTATTGTGTTCTCTTGGCAGGGCACAGGGAGCCCTCCCTGCTTGGAAAAACAGTGATTATGGCTAGCGGCTTTGGCCGCTGGCCATAATCACATGCCAAAAAGCCAACTTGCTTTTTTCAATGGATCGACTTGGATACATTCGGGCCTGCCCATAGGTGGTTTGAATCTCGACCGGTCCCTGCTGAAATGGACGCGTTTCAAACTATCTATGGCTGACCTAATTCTACCCCAAGTATGTAAATTTACTTAAAGTAAGTGGTTATAATAGTATCCTTAAAAAAGAGGACAGTGCCCTAGTACTAACACAAAACAAATATTGTACACCAATTTTTACAAAATAAAAAAACTTTACTTCAAACATGTAAGAGGTTTTACAAATAAATAAAAATAAATAGTAAAGGCTCATACGTTTTACAATATTCAAGTTTCTTAAATACACAATTATCTTTTTCTTAGAGCATTATTTCAGTAACATACCCATTTTATAACACATACAATTTGGTGGCCTTAAAGGGGACCTTTCCCACCTCGTTATAAGCAACTGTCACCATAAATATTACGATAGCCAGATAAATACATCTGATGATACCTTTCTGCCTCGTTGCATTCAATGCTCCTCTTCTCATGCTCATACAAACCCACGCGGCTGCGGCAATGGTCAAAATGTTGTTCTCCTTGGAAGGCACTGGTGAAGTAGCAATCTCAGTGGCAAGCTGTAAGGCCCTAGCTTTGTCACCAGTGCTTTAGTGTTCCACAAAGTGGGATTAAAGAAAGTAACAAGAAATCTTTTAAGTAACAGATTTGAAGAGGTTTTTCAGTTTAGCATGTAGAGCTGCATGCACCGGGGATTTTAGCGTTGAGGGAAAGGTCCACTTTAAAGTGAAGGTTCACCCTAAAACAATTATATAACATTACATCCAGCATACTTCCGACATGTACAGTATGCTGGTATTTTTTTTTTTTTTGCCGTACATACCGTTTTATTGTTATTTTCCCCCGACTTCCGGGTTCTGGTTCCCGCGGGACTGGGCGTTCCTATTCAGAGGTTAGTTGATTGACGTCTGGTGAAAAACTTCCCCTGGCGCATAAGGCGCGTCACCAGTTTTCCGTAAATAGCCGACCTGCGAGTCGGCTCTATACAGCGCCTGCGCCCGCCGTGTTGAGCTGACTGCACAGGCGCCATATAGAGCCGATTCGCAGGTTGGCTATTTACGGAAAACTGGTGACGCGCCTTATGCGCCAGGGGAAGTTTTTCACCAGACGTCAATCAACTAACCTCTGAATAGGAACGCCCAGTCCCGCGGGAATCAGAACCCGGAAGCCGGGGGGAAAAAAAACAATAAAACGGTATGTACGGCGAAAAATAAATAAAAATACCAGCATACTGTACATGTCGGAAGTATGCTGGATGTAATGTTATATAATTGTTTTAGGGTGAACCTCCACTTTAAGTGCAGGTTTATTCTCCCAAATATCTTAAAATAAAAGCTATGAAAACCTGTGGCGTCTGCTATAGCCGATCTTCTGAAAATTCAAGTTGCCTGGCTATCTTGCTAACCCTTCATTGTTTTTGATTAATGAATTTGAACAAATTAACAGACCAGGAAAGTTACCCAATATATAGAATTTTCTTTTATAATAGCTGCTATTCTGCCAAAAACTACCACTTCACATATCTCAGTAGATATCACACTATATCCATAGAGCGCTTGGATCAGTACTATCTTCGGATAAATTCTGATATTTTTTATATATTCAATATATAGAATTGTTTTGGGTCACCAAATCAAACCATGCTGATATACTAAAGGAATTGAGAATTTTCACTTTAATTATCCAAGCATGTGAAAAGCATAAATACTTTGTGGGCTAATCTACGTAGTCATATTACATCCTGTGGACCTCTACTTTTTTTTTTTTTTTTTTGCTTTTAAAACAAAGGAGAGAAGGAGGAGAAGCCACGGGATTCCATGTCATTTCCTTCAATAACCAGAAAAGCCATTAACTTCAATAACCAGAAAAGCCCCCCCCCCCCCCCCACACACACACACACACACACACACACACTAACATGTCTTCCTCTGTTGTAGTTACTTGGGCCTAACCTGAATTTATGACTGTGCTCTGCCAACTGTCATCCCACGGTCCAATGAAGAGTTCCCCTAATGCTGATGGAGGCCATTACATTGGACAGTGGAATGTCAAGTTGCTTAGCCATGTAGTCAGTCCCTAACAACATAACTAAAGGTCTTTCTTGCTTATACGGGTAATGGGCAGCTTGTGTCTAGTGGACATGACTTCCTATTTACAAGTTTACCAGTACAGGTTCACTTTACAATATTAAGCACACATTAAATAGAATAGAATACAGAACAGATCTCTATATACATAGAGGTCTTGTCAAGCCATTGTCCAGTCGAACGATACATGAAATGTTTTAACCATGTTCTAATGCAATCTAAGAACATCTTGTATACAATGGTGTGCAATAACTCACAGTGATCAGTTGAAAACAGCCTTTGTTATTCTGCAATTTGATTAGCAACTATGATGTATTGCCCACCACTGAACTAGGCTACAAAGTGTGAAATGTGCAAAATAGTCATACGACCAAGTAATGCATGGTTCTTTTTGTGTGCACCTTTTCAGCATTTGCTGAATTGTGACAGTAGTGTATTTGGCCACCATGGAGAGCGATTTCTCTCATCTCAAAAGGGCACATCTTCAGGCATAGTGTGCGTTTTCTAGAAAGAAGTCTCAAATTTCTGCATTTTCTCCAGAAATTTGGTAAGGTCTGGTGCCTTTTGCTACAGCTCGGCATTAATACAAATGTGCAAGTAAACTCTAAAGTTGAGAAATGGCAGTGTAGAATTATTGTACAAGCACACAAGTGGGTTATTCCCTCTTCTTGAATGGGTGCAGGTCCCTGGTGAGGTTGGTGATGAAGCACGGCATCTCTTTGTAGCCTCCATATGTTCCTCTGCTTTCAAAATTGTAGGCCACCAGATGATTAAGGCGAGTAAGAAGCTGAGTGATTTCAAGGTCCTTCTCCTTTCCATCAAGCATGTTACAGAGCGTCTGTAGGAAGATGGAGCCCAGGGGATTTTGGAACGCAGCATAACCTGAAGAGAGTAACATGGATTCAACAACAAGTCATATGCAATCCCACATTTTTTTCAACACTAGTATAGAAGCAAGGTGGACACCTCTGCTTGCTGCCATTATGAACCCTTACTACTTTACTATTTAATATACAACTTTACATTTCTATTACAAGAACAATGCTCTTAAAGCCTATACTCCCCCCTTTTAAACAACTGTGTAACCCTAGAATTGAAGTGCTATCAGATCAGAGCTACAGTTTACCCAACTCATAATCAGTTCTAGGTGTACTGACACACACTAGAAAGAGGCCTCATGTACACAAAAGTTTAACAGTTCTTGTGTCCTCAAGAGTGAACTCAAGAGTGTGATACGAATACTTAGTAGAAGGTGGGGGGAGATAGCATCACCAGACCGCCAAACACACATTCAATATAACGGCACTGCAACCCAATCATGCAGTCAGGGCACGCAAGAGCTTTGTTTCCACTCAGCATGCCCGACTTGTGGTCTCCACCCCTCATCACAGGATCTAAATGTAGATAAAGTTGGCAACCAGGTGAGGATGAATAAAATGTCTCTTTAATTCATCCAAGGAGTGATCACCCAGTTGCAAACTTTATCTACATGCCAGAAAGAATATAACTGACTAATGTGATTAGATCTTGTTACCCGCCCAAGGCCTTGGCACCAATCCCTCTTTCTGGACCGGGTCTTTTGCAATAGGAAGCTGACCATTGTAAAGAGATAATAGAAGAAAATGTTGTGGTCCTTTCAAAAGTTGTAATTTTCTTCTTTTTTTTTTTTAAACCTTTACCAGGGTTTTATCTACTAAAAACTAAGGGGCAGATCCACAAAGGTATTACGCCGGCGTATCTCTTGATACGCCACGTAATTTAAAATTTTGCGCATTGTATCTTTGTTTTGTATCCTCAAAACAAGATACAACGGCATCTCGGCTAGATCCGACAGGCGTACGTCTTAGTACGCCGTCGGATCTAAGCTGCAATTTTTCGGCGGCCGCTAGGTTGGCGTTTCCGTCGAATTCTGCGTCTAGTATGCAAATTAGTTAGTTACGGCGATCCACGAACGTCCGTCCGGCGCATTTTTTTTTACGTCATTTGCGTTCGGCTTTTTCAGGCGTATAGTTAAAGCTGCTGTTATGAGGCGTCCTCAATGTTAAAGGGTCACTAAAGGAAAAAAATGTTTTTGCTGAAATGACTGTGTACAGGGTATAGAGACATACAAGTTAACTGATTCCTTTTAAAAAGGATTACAAATAGATTAAATTCAATCATATAATGAACCTGCAGTTTCACTTTCGTTTTTAAACTGGTTTCATGTTTCTGTGAAGTAAAGAGACCCACAGAACAAAAACAAACAAATCAAGGGCAGTGTTTTGTTTTTAAAATGAATCGGATTGGTTCTGAGGAGTTTTAGACACACAGCTTGGACCACAATGAAAAGCTGCCATGAGAATTTTTAGTAAGGAGCCAGACAAGCAGGAAGTGTGGAGATCACAGCAGAATTACAGCTACTTCAAAGCAAAAACGAACAATGAGGACATGAAACTAGGACTGCAGTAAGGTAAAGGAAGCTATTTAGCTAAAAAAAAAAATCCTTTAGTGATCCTTTAAGTATGGCCGTCGTTCCCGCGTAGAAATTTTTACGTTGTTTGCGTAAGTCGTTCGCGAATAGGGATTTGCGTAGAATGACGTCACCATCGGAAGCATTGGCTTGTTCCGGGTTAATTTCAAGCATGCGCACTGGGATACTCCCACGGACGGCGCATGCGCAGTTAAAAAAAAACGTTGTTTACGTCGGGTCACAACATATTTACATTAAACACGCCCACATTACATCCATTTGAATTCCGCACCCTTACGCCACCAAAGATACAATACGCCGGCGTAGTGTATCTTGGATACGCTGCGCCCGGCGCGGAGGTACGTGGATCTGCCCCTAAAGCTTTACTCTAGTATCTCGAATGCTGCATTACCCACATCCTGTCCAGTGACCTACCTGTACATAGCTGGACTTTCAGTGGGTATACAGGATGATGCTGCAGGTATCATCCCAGTATTTTTTTTTTTTTTAGAGCTGGTGGTTGGCTCTCTAGCAGCAGCTGTGATTGTTAATAAAACGCCGACCAACTCATGCCCAAAGTAAAGCCGGGATCAGCTGTTTGTAAAAGTGACAACATCACATACGGTTTACTCAGAAATAATCAGCGGTATTTTTTTTTATTTTTTATGAAAAGCGTTCAAAAACACTGATCTTTGTGTTTTGTTTGTGCAGAGGAGGGATTTGGGATCTTGAGACTAGTAATAGAGTAGTGTAATACCCATTACAAGGATGTTTAAATTCCTTGTGACAGCAATAAAAGGTGATAAAAAAATACATACATTTTAAAGGAGACGCAAAAAAAAAAAAAATTAAAGTGCCCACTTTATGTGCAAAGGCGAACGCGTGCATTGGTCCCGCAGGCATGCTTACAGCGATTATTCTACACAGGTGAGGCATCACTGCGAGCGTCAGATCATGGGCAAAATTTCGAGCACCAGACCTCCTCTGTACATCTAAAATGATAACCTGTAAAGGCTTTTAAAGCTGTGCCTATGTATAGTAAAATGTATGTCGTTTGTCACTGTTGCAGAGGCGTGTGCAATTTTAAAGCGTGACATGTTGGGTATCTGTTTACTTAGCGTAGTAGCTTTAATATATATTTTTTGACAAAATTTGCGTATAAAAAAAAAAAAATTAAAAAAAAAAAAAGCTGCGCAAATACCATGGGACATAAAAAATAAACAAAAAAAAATTCTCTAGGGCATTATATATATATATATATATATATATATATATATATATATATAAAAGAAGTAAACAAAAAGTGCCAGAAAAGACCTGGGCTGGAGGTAGTTAATTTAGGCCATGTATGACTTCACAGTTTAGATATTGGAAAATGTTGCACAATATGCTTCACCTACCTTCACTGCTGGCAAACACAACCACAGTGTCTCTCGGGATGAAGTCAATATGGGAGAATGCACTTATTTGTGGTGGAGCGCCATCAGTCTCCAGGAAGACACCTTGGTCCAATGCCATTCCTCTGCATGCCTAGGACATAAGGCAGATATTAATTCCACAGCCCTGACATATATCTCCACACCACCGGTCCCACCATTGTTTGCACATAGTCACCTGTATAAAGAACAGTTTGGGTACCCCAGCCAGTGCTGGGCAGTTCTCTGGAGACAGCAAGTCATACAGGTCTCTAAGGTACACCTGCTCACCATGGAAATCATAAATGACTCCCTCCTCACCATGGCTGGAAATGATGTTGATGAAACAGTCCCCTTGAGGAATTTCTCTCTCTGAAAGAAACAAGAGTTGTAATTTACCAACAGGCACCAGATAAATATTCGTCAGTCACAAACTGCTCAGATAGTCTGTTAATAAGTCACAATGGACAGATATGGCTTTAGAGCTCCAAAACTTGGATCTCCTATCCAAAGTTCTGTGGGCTCACATTAAAATAGATGGACCATTGCAGCTTGATAATAAATGGCCAACATCCCTATTCAAATACAAACGTACAGCATGCATTTCCCATGGGGCTTTGAGACTGGGACTATGTAAATACTATAACTAGCCCCTGATTAGGGACCTTTTTTGGGTAGTTTATGGCATTGTATTGTTCAGTATATCAACCACTATATCATTTTATGTCTTTTAACAAACACTGTAAATAAAGATTGTTGTACTTTTAAATCCAAGGTGCAGGCGGTGTCTGGTGAGCACTGGGTGAGCCGACAGTACAGCGGTGTGTTTATCCCGGAAGACAACTCCCACGATACCTGCTTCTTATTATTGGTGGATCTGGGGGTCTAAGTGACCCCAGATCTCTCATTTACCTTTAAAAGCAAGAACAAAAAAAAAAAAAAAAACAGAATGGGAATTGGTTTAGCCTGAGAACCAGAAGCAACATCAGACATCGCTCCAGTCCTCCAAAGGCTGAGGCCCCGTACACACGTCCGAGAAACTCGACGGGCAAAACACATCGTTTTCCTCGTCGAGTTCCTTGTGAAGCCGCCGAGGATCTCGGCGAACCAAGTTTCCTCATTGACTAACGAGGAAATAGAGAACATGAGTTCCATGTCGGTTTCCTCGGTCAAAAGTGTACACACGACCGGGTTTCTCGGCAGAATGCGGCTCCGATCGAGTTTCTGGCTGAATTCTGCCGAGAAACTCGGTCGTGTGTACGGGGCCATAGAGGTGAGTGGAGGCCGGCTTGGCCTCATTCGACTTCCTGCCCAGCAAATGTTAGCATCGATTCGCTTCTGGGCTTGATCGATGGCTCCAGAAAGCCAGAAAATTACCAAGAAGCCATAGTAAAAAATAATACTGGGGTTATTATGGCAGTTAGCTGCTGCCATAACACCGGCATTTAACATCAATTTAATAAATAAAATAAAAAATTACTATGAGCCTGTCTCAGTAGCACAGTTCATTTTGTTCTGCATTCAGGGAAAAGGGTAGAAGCACAGATACTTTTTGAACTTTCATCTTTCAGGTTTATGGCCCATGAACTTTTAATATAAAAACTGTATTGAACAAAAACAGCATATTTGGCAAGTACAGAATCACAGTATATCTAAAATATTATGCAAAGTGGTTGGAGGGAAGCTTCAGAATGGCAAAGATCTTTTTATTACAAATTATGTGAGCAGACTGCAGTTCCTCTTTAAATTTAATTTTATTATAAGACCTCTATAATAATGTAAAATAATAAATAGAATCTATAAAATACCAAAACGACCACACTATAAAAGTGCAATTACCTTTTCGATAGATCTCCCGAATCTCTCTGGCACTGGCATCAATACTCAAAGTAACCTCAAAACCCAGTCTGGATAGAATTTGAAAGAGGCGGTTTGTGTCACGCATCGCACCTTTACGGGGATCTAATGTCATACCTTTTCCACCTGGCCGACTGTGAAACTCAGTCATGGAGATGATCAGAGCACGTGGTTTTATCATGATGGGTCACTAGAGAAAGGCAAGAGATATGCAAATTAGAATGTTAGCATAGGACTGGTAAAGCAACAATGCCTAAATGGTTTAAAGTCCCTACATAATTCTTCAATATAGACTCAAATTATGTATCTGTGCCCCAGAGATTCCAGCTTTATAGTTAGGGGCATCTCAAACTTTATTTTTTATATAATATATATATATATATATATATATATATATATATATATATATTTTTAAACAATCATCAATCATCATTAAACAAGAATCAAACTTTTCTATCTCTCTGATTTGTGACTGATGTTTTTGTTCTGCAATTACTCTCAGTATACCTGCAGATCCCTGCTCTTCTCTGCAGTGCTCTGGGCTGGCGGAGCTGAGTAACAACCACACCCCTTAGCATAAGTGACTACACACAGACCTTTATTACAGAGAAGTGGGTTAGGGGCATGTGACCTGGTCTGTGTGAATTACTGAGAGCAGTGAATCTTTTCTGGTGCCTAGTAGACTACACAGTCCTACCGAGACACCCAACTATTCTAAAAGACCTCAAATGTCCTCAGTCATAGGCATGTGCACAGGGTGTGCCTGGGCACACCCTAATCACCCCATGTGCATTAGCATTATCCAGGAGCAGCACCAGGTGGGTGGTTGGGGGTACCAGTGACCAGTGTAAATGCCCCCAATATATTCAAGTCTGGGTTCAACTTTAGGAACACGTTACACCCGTATTTAGGGTGTACTGTAATATGCTCCCCAATCAACTGTCTCCCACCACCAGAGCCCCCTTCCTGTGACAGCAGGTGGCGTACATGTGTGTTTGAATTTTGGGGAGCACACCCTAATGCAATAGGCTGCGCACACCTATGTCCTCAGTACAGTGTATTGAAAGGCATTTATTTTTTACATGACGTCATCTGGGCTTTAAATCTATTTTGCTCTGCAAATCTGAACAGTAGGAGATATCTGTCCTGGGTTTCCCAGGCTCTTAAGCTGGTTATACACTAGTAAAATAATCTTTCACTTTAAGAACGTTCATTCGCTTTTGTAATAGAACACAGTGACTTTGGGATAAGCAGGATGAAAAGTTTCTTGAACAAACAAGCTTTTAGCAGGAAATGTTTTTTATTCAGGAAATTACATTCATTCCAAATTTGAATCGTAAAAGCATACCACATTTTGAAGCACTTTTGAATGACATTCATCCAGTCATTGAATGGACAAAGACTTGCCTACGAATGTTTGTACGATTCCATGTACAAAAATCTACTAGCGTATAACCAGCTTTACTGAGCACCAAAATCCTGTGCATTTCACTGGAAGGAAGCCAAAATAATTAGGGAACTTCTTTTTTATTTGATAATTAAAAAAATAAATAAATAATAATTGTTTTTCCTTTAAACAATTTGGATAGAATGGGAAATGATTGGGACCTCTGTTGGGGTCCCTTCAGTCTTCCAGTTCCATGCAAACTAAACTGTGCAACTTCCCAGAAGAGAAGAGCTAAATGAAAGCCTTTCATGATCTTGTTCCTATGAAGAACCCCCCCCCCCCAAAAAAAAAAAAAAAAAACAAGTGTGTGTATGTGTAATATTATATATATATATATATATATATATATACATACATATACACACATACACACATACACACACACACACATACATACATACACACACACACACACACACACGTATCTGAAATAGTTCACCAGGTTGATGCATTTTCACCAGCTCAGAGGAGTTTTTAAAGAAGAAAAGCCTTTCCTTGCCAGTATATCCATCAATCAAGAAAGGGGCTTCCATGAGAGGAGTTTCCAGATCCGCAGGTCATTTTACAACTGTGCGTTGTCACGAATGAAGGGTCAAACTTCCACAGCCTGGAGCTACAGAATACCTCTGCCATTACTTCATCATAGAAGTGGACTTTCCACAAATTGCTGTGTGGGAGTGGTTGCGCAACCAAGGCTTAAAAAACAATTATTATATCACATGACAGGTGTCCCTATTGGGAGATTTCCTCAAATTGTTAAATTTCACATCACCTTTTGTCTTAATGAGTTTGGCTACATTTTACACTTCAGCACTTAAAAACAAATAATTCTTATATGCTTTAATAAATGCATAAAATGTGTTACTAATGCACAATCAAAAAAAATAATAATAAGTATATATATATATATATATATATATATATATATATATATATATATAATCTCATTGGGTTAACCCATAACTGTTCACCCCCCGCCCCACACCCTCACCACTGCTTTTTGATTGATTAATGTAGTGGTTGGATGCACAATTTATTGCAGTTTATAGAGATTTACACATAAGATCAAAAAGAGGGACAAACAGGGAAGGAAAAGGCATAGAGGAATTGGAGTCCAAAAGAGGGACAGTCTAGAGCCATGTCCAAGTGAGTATTAAAGAATTTTCATACGAATTTCGCACCGTTAGTGGGCTACAGCAACAGCCGATTTTCGTGCGGCAATCAAATTTGAGGAAACCGTTATGTTGGAAAGTTTTTAAATTTTTTTGAAAAACAAACGATTTTCTGATCAATGATGGGAGAATCGTGCGAGAAATGTAATAGAAAAAAAAAATGCGCATGTGCAAAACAAGAATATTCCCGGAGCGAAAAGAATATTCCCAGCAACATGAAGGTTTGGTCGGCCGAATTTCGAAAATCAATGGTGGCATCATCTTATCACAAAAAAAAACGAACTTTCTGATTTTGAAAAGAAAATTAGTTCGAAATTTGACCGTGTACGGCCTGCTTAAGAGCCCTTTTAAACTGAGGCGCTTAAAACCCTGGGCACTTTTGAGGTGCTAGCAGTGCACTTTTTTGAAGGTCAGGCGACTATAAAACAGCTTCAAGAACCATTTTGAGGCGCTGGCCAGTGTGAAAGCATTCATTGATTTTAATAGAAAATATGTCAGCTTTTCAGGCACTTTTTTCTTTTTTTAAGCGCCTCAAGCCTCGTACACACGGCCGAGGAACTCGACGTGCCAAACACATCGAGTTCCTCGGCCAGTTCAGCACTGAAGCCGCCGAGGAGCTCGGCGGGGCGAGAGCTCCCATAGAACAACGAGGAAATAGAGAACATGTTCTCTATTTCCTCGCCGAGCTCCTCGTCGGCTTCCTCGGCCGAAAGTGTACACACGGCCGGGTTTCTCGGCAGAATTCAGCCAGAAACTCGGTCGGAAGCTGAATTCTGCCGAGGAAACTGGTCGTGTGTACGAGGCCTCAGTGTAAAAGGGCTCCAAGGCCTCTTTCACACAGCAAGCCTGCTCGGCTCCACCTGTTCGTTTTTCAGACGATTCCGAGCGGGCCATCCATTGACACCTATGGGGAGAAAGAGGTCAGCGCAGATGTGTCCGGCGACACCCGTCTGCCATACTATCCACTAAAATCAGACATATGGCGACACGTTTTCCATCCGTCTGGGCGGATCGGATGAGATCTGATTTAAACGGACATGCTGTCCATTTTCGTCCGATCCCTCCATAGGAATCAGTGGCGCTCTGACAGGCTCCTCCCCGCTTAGTGAGCAGGGACAGACCTGTCATCTGCCGGCTCAGCTAAATGGATCTGCCTTGTGTGAATGAGGCTTTAAAGCGGGGTTCCACAGGCGATTTTTTTGTGGCTTTACTGCCTGTTTTGTACTGCGCATGCGCGAGTCACGCGCCACTTTTGTAAATGGGCGGCTGCTTTCTGGGATACACACAGTTCCCGGAAGGCAGCACGCCCCATTCCCCAGAAGGCACCTCGGGATCGGAAGAGGAAGAAGACCTACCGCGGTATGGGAAGAGGCAGATTAGGAACTTCCACATAGCAACCGCCCTTTCTGGCAACTATAACATTTTTTTTTCTTAAATTTTTTGCAGGATTTTGGTGTTTTTTTTTTTTTTGGGTGGAACTCCGCTTTAAAGGGGGAATTCGTTTAATGGACACTGGTTTCAGAGACAACTTTCTAATAAGGATGAGCTCAGGTGTGTTTGGACACAAGTCGGGAAAGGAAGTAACGATAAATACAAATGGTATAAATATAACCTGGCAGGGGTTTTAACCCTTTCCTAATAAAACAAAAACACTATATGTATTTTAAAGTTTGAGCTTTACATACACTTTAATAGCCCATTTAGGAAATATACAAAATGAATATGTGTTGACGTAGGGAGCGTTGCACATTCTTTTTCTATACAATTCTGAGCTGTGCCTTTGTGACTTTTTTTTACAGATTAAACTGAAACTTTTTTTTTAATGGGAACTCCACAAAAGATCTTCCAAAGTTTATTTGCTCTCTTCGAATTGCCACATAGATCCAGTCATGCTGACTTCATGATGTATTATTATTCCGGTCAGCTGTTTATGACATTCTGAACCCATTGTTCAGGCTTATCAGACTTCTGATATGTGGGGGTTTCTATTTTTAAATATGGAAGTATACAGAATTGCATTTTCTTGAAATGACCAGCACCAGTTCTCTCTGTATAGAATGCGTTGCTCATTATCTACATAGAAAATGGAGATATTCACCCCCTTTTTGCACATGGCCACCCTCCGACCTGGTTGTGCCTCTGGCCACCCACCTACAGTAGGTTCCATTATTATGATCACACACTTGACAATAGCAGACCATCATAGAGATGCAACAGAGAGTAAAAGAAAACATCCCTAAAGTCAGAGGAATTCCCATCATAAGCACACTATACATCAGGGATGCCCAACCTTTTGAAGAGTGAGGGCCGCTTAAGCAACTTCCTAACCAGTCGAGGCGGACGGACGGATGACAGGTCACGGCTACTCTATAGGCCCTCTGATCCGCCCTGATGGAAGGGGATGAATTCCCTTCTGTTTTTCGGATTGGAGGTAGGCGGGCGTAAACGGACACCTGACTCTCTGAAGAGGTGAATTGAGGGTCCCATTTGGTCGGGCTGGTTGTGTGAAAAGGGCCTAAGACACACATTGGCTTATGGGGCTCTGCTCCGCAGCCACTTTCTTCCTCTACCACCAGCTTCATTCACACCACTGATGCTGTGATATGACGGGTCGGCAACCTGCGATCTGGGCTTGCCAACCCGCCATTCCAGAGCAGGTGGTCGCGGGCCACATCAGAGGGCTCTGCGGGCCACTGGTTGGCCACCCCTGCTATACATGTTACATTCTGATCATAAAACTTTTTACAACCACATTCATTCATTCACACGGCTGTAAAAAAAATGCATTTACGATTTTTTTTTTTTACAAATTTGAATGCAGCCGCATTGTTTTCAATACAGGCATTCACACAGAACACAAAAATCTGCATCTGAGGACATGGATTTCTACATTACCATTAGAAAAAAAAAGGAAGAGAACAGGACAAGACAATTGTTACGCATTTAAAACATTTTTATTGATCATTAAGCAGGAGCTTTTGTGCCTTGCCTGATCAGTAATATGGCTACGTTAAGGCCTTGTGAATGTGCCTTAAGCCTTATTGTGTGCCAAGCCAGGGACCAAGCAGGCCAGTGGGGTGACGCTTGAGGAGTATCTGTAAGTGCCAAGCTAGGAACCCAGCAGGGACGCTTGAGGAAGATACTGAGTGAGAAGATTGAAAGAGCTCAGGAGATCTAGTGGATCAGCAAGTCTTAGGACAGGTTCACACCTATGCGAATTGAGTGCGGCTTAAACCGCATCCAATTCCCATAACATTATAAAATAGATTGATTTTAATGAGGCTGGTTCACATATGTGCGATGCATTCGCACAGCGCATTGCCCAAAAAACGTGTGGGAATTCAGGCCCATTATCTTCTATGGGCACTATCTGATTCGCAGATGTGTTCATTTTTAATCACGATTTCTCTCATTCTCCTCAATACACTCCCCCCCCCCTCCCCTCTCCCAGGTCTTGCAGCTAAAACTGAGATGATCTGCTGAACAGCTCTCTTATCTCTTTGCAGAGATAACAGAGCTGGAATTCACACTGCACAAGTGTGAATCCAGCCTAAATGATATAGACTGGGAGCTTAGTTGAGTGAAGATCTACAATATGAGATTGTAGAAGTGAAGGAGTTCATAACAACGTTTGTTAGAAACGGTTACAAAATTGTTGCCATAGGAGACAGCGGTCCTACTCATGCAAATGTGGCGTCTAGCTGGAGGCCTTTCCCTGCATGGCTGTCTGCCTATAGAAGTCTCAGAGTTTGCCAATTAACATTGCATCTACTTAAGTGTGTCCTGGCCCCAATCCTCTCTCCCACAGTTCTGTCTTAGAGACAATATCTCTTTGCATTCAAGAAGTGTCTGGCACCC
The DNA here is from genome assembly GCF_905171775.1 of Rana temporaria. Taxonomy (NCBI): domain Eukaryota; kingdom Metazoa; phylum Chordata; class Amphibia; order Anura; family Ranidae; genus Rana; species Rana temporaria. The sequence goes on from NC_053491.1 coordinate 411,971,516, forward strand.
ATCAATCTACTTTACATTACACCCACCATGCCGTGTAGCCCACTCTACACAGAAGGATGTCAGCTGTCCCTAACCATAGGTCACCATTCAGCTTCATGGGTCCAGGGACCTCGCTACAACTTTATAGATCAGACCAAAATGGGGGACATTGCTCCAAATCAGGGACAGTTGAGAGCTATGTTACCCCTTGCTCTCATGACAAAGATTTCCCTCTTAAAAGAAAAGTATGGCTTTAAAACAAACAAAAAAACAGACATACTCACCTAGATGGCTGCAGCGCCGTTCCAAGTTGCAGCTGTCCCCCACCGGCTTCAAGACCGAGAACCGATCAAAGACCGCTGATCACTCCGTTCTCGGTCTTCAGCCTGCAGAGAGCCAGTGACAGTCAGCGACTCTCTACTATGCCCCTCCAGCACTCATTGGAGCGCTGGGCTGTGGAGGAGGTGGGGGCGGCTGACTTGGGCTCTCAGTGGGTTGCTGACAGGCTGAGCCAGTCCAAGCTTCTGGGTGGATCCCGACCGTATCTTTTTAGAGCCTGGACCGGCTCTGTGATGACAGCAGGCTTTAGCTCATGGTCTGCTGAAAACGGGTCACATGAGTGCAGAACAAACTGCACTACTGTTATCCATAGAAGTTCAGACAAAATAGCTTTGGCCATACTTCTCCTTTGATTTCTGTTGGGCAACAATGGTCACCAGGACAGAGGATGAATCTCCCCAGTGAGGACATAGAGCACATTCTTGGCAGAGGATCTAACCCTCCTTCACTCTAACCCTCCTTCCAAAACAAAAACAATCTTTACATAAAAAAAGTAAGAAATCCAAAATTTGGTTAACTGAACACAGACTAGTAGAAATATAGGTAAAAGAAAATGTAGACTTATGTCTGTATCCCTGGTTCTTTCAGATAGGGTTGCACAAAAGTAATTAAAGGACCACAGGCTAAAAAAATTATTCACAGGATTTATTCCCCCCCCCCCGAAATGCACAGCAAGACAGAAATGCACCTGACTCTTAAGCAGACTGTAATGCTTTCAAAGCATATGCTGCGTTAGGGGTCCCATGAAAATGAATGGCAACATTACCCATAATCCTGGATTTCTGCAACAGTCAATCACTGATTGGAAGTCGCCACATTTGCCGCAGACGGAGCTTAGTGGGGCTGATTTACTAAAACTGGAGCGTGCAAAATCTGGTGCAGCTGTGCATAGAAACCAATCAGCTTCCTGTGTTTTTTTTTTTTTTTTTTTTTTTTGTCAAAACTTAATTGAACAAGCTGAAATTAGAAGTTGATTGGCTACCATGCACAGCTGCACCAGATTTGGCATTCCCTAGTTTTAGTAAATCAACCCTAGTGTGTTAATGAGATAACACAAGTGTGTCACAATCCTACGGGGTAAAATGACCGCACCAGCCAAGCAGACTCTGGCTGGAAAAAGCGCCCAGAGGCGATTCAGTTTGCATGAGTTGCGCTATACAAGTCATTCATTCATTCAACTGAGTCCGCAGCGTCTTTATCCCTTAATAGCAATAGAATTTATCGCCCATTGAAGCCTTAGCTTTAGGCTGGATTCACACTAGTGAAAATTGGATGTGGGTTTCCCTGCATACAGTTCACACATTTCCATGGTGGCTGCGCATTGCGTCTTTGACTTCATTTCGGGTCCTCACTCAGGCAAAAATTCGGGCCCGGTACATCCCTGAAACAGAGAACAGGGACGCACCGGACCCCTGCTGTGAGCCACATGCGATATTAGTGCAAACCCAGCCTTAGTGTGACTTTGCCAGGCAACTTCAGTGGAACTTGAAGTGACTTTGAAGCAACTACAGGGAATGCCTGGGTAATCTTCCTGTAATGTCGGATACAAATTACATCAATTAAGATGAGGATCCGATTTGGAGGTGACTTCTATTAAGTCTATGGGCACAAGTCCGATAGAAGTTGCCTTGAAGTAGTACAGGAACAGTTTCTAAAGTTGGAGTAACTTCAGTAGTGTGAATTTAGACTGCTCTTATTCACATGTCACACGACCTGAGGTTTCACAAGTGGGATCCAAGTCATGGCAGTGTGAACTAAGCCTCAAGCTGCCCATACAATCAGCAATTTCTATACATTCTCGTCCAGATTAGGGATGAGCTCCAGCGTGTTCATACAGTCCACATGTAGAGCCCGCCAGGAAGTCTGCACGGCGCTGCGCTAATCACAGGCAGGGAGACATATTCCCAATGCTCGACTGCAGATATCGGGAAATATCTCCCTGCCTGTGCTTAGACTTCCTGGCGGGCTCTGCACGGGGACTGTGCGAACACGCCGGAGCTCATCCCTACTCCAGATCTACCAAAACTATGTAGTAGACGCCCTATCTAAATAATCCACCCAATTTGTTTCTGGTCAGGTAGGATCTTATACTACATAATTCTTGATAGATCTAAGGGCTCTTTCACACGTCCGTTCCGTTCGTCCATTTTTTGGACGTCCGTTAACGGACCGCAATGCTTTCCTATGGGTTAGCATACGTTAGCGGATGAGCATCCGCTAACGTCCATTAACATCCGTCTCCGTCAAGCTTCGTTTTTTTGAACGAAAGAAAACCCTATTTTTCTTCCGTCAAAAAAACGGAACGGACGAAAAACGGACGTTAGCGTACGATCCGTTTACCATACGATCCGCTAACATCCGTTTTTCATCAAAATATGTAAAAAGCACAAAACAAAACGGATGGAAAAACGGATGTAAACGGACTAAAAAAGGGACGAAAAACGGATGAAAAAACGGATCAACTGATGAAAAAAAAAAACTGATCGGACGTGTGGAAGAGGCCTAAAGAATTGTAGGGTGTATGGACAGCTTTTGCCTTTATTTATCAAAAACAGAACTGTATCTCACTGTATAGCTCAGTATGTTTGCATGGGCTGGGACACAGTCTGCAGATTCACTCATGATAGAAGATCATTGGAAGTCATCATTTAAGCACACATGAAAAGTGATGCAAAGATAAGCCATCTGATTGCAGAACATGTGTTATCTCTCTATGCTCTACACAAACACAAATAATCTGTATTGTACCACTAATATACAGGCCATTCAAACAAACATTTGTACAAAAATTCATAGGAAATATTGCAGTGCATTCAGTCACTTGTCATTCAAAAACACTTTAAAAATTTGAGTGAAATGTTATTTCAATGGATGAAAACCAAATACACTATTAAAATGTTATTCAATCAATAAAAAAAAATGCCCTGTTCTTTTGAATTTTCACAACACTATGGGAAAACAAACACACCAATGACCCAATATCAATTATAAAATCAAAAGGAACATTCTTAAAACAAATATTTTTTTTAATGAAAAATTCTACTAGTTTATGTACAGCCATATATGGATCAAAATTTAGCAGGGACTGGCCAAATTTCAATCCAAGTATGGGAACAGTGGTTGTACAGAAGGTGATCTACCGATTGCCTTCTGTACAACCAGCCTGTCAGATAAATGCCAGCTATAGCCAGCAGCACTCACGTGTGTATTCTGATAACAGCAAAGTCTTCCCATTGTCAGGATACAATAGCTCAGCAGGGGTGATTCCCCCAGTCACATTGAATATGTGGATGGATCTTTTTTTTTTTTTTCATTCAACCCACTTGATGAACATTAAAAAAAATGAAAAGATTAATCTATGGGCTGCTTTGACCTCAATAACGATTATAAAATTAGAAGAACGCTCTTAAAACTAAAGATTTTTAACAGCTTTAGAAAAGTAAGACATGCCCTTACCTCCAGTGAGATGAAGTGTTATTAGCTAGCAGGAAGCCTAATTCCACTCTCACAGAGCCTCAACTTGCACTGGGCTGTTTACTTACAGGATAGATGATAAGAGTTCCAATCAGGGCGGGATAACATGTCACACCTCCACCTTTGTTGCCTCACCTTTTATTGCATACTGACTCAGAGACTTCCGTCTCTTTCAGTCTTAGTCTGTCATATTAAATACACTAAAATTGCACACATATGCCTTGGGCTATGCCTGGAGAATGTGATGCTATTGGAATTCACTAGTGGAAATTCAGACAAATGTAACAATTTTGGAGTGGAATAGTTAGAATATGTGTCATGATTTTTTTGTTGTTGTTGTCTGTAGTCTTTTTGGGAAGATGATCTCCTTTACTATTAGTGGCTATCATCAGAACAAGAAGAGAAAAATGTCAGAGGGACCAATACAGCAATAAAATATTTTCCCAACACCATACAAAACGGAAATAGAGGCCCGGATTCAGAAAGGAGTTACAACGGCGTATCTCCAGATACGCCGTCGTAACTCTGAGTGTGAGGCATCGCATCTCTGCGCCTGATTAATAGAATCAGATACGCCTCACTATTGCATAGATACGAGCGGCGTAAGTCTCCTACGCCGTCGTATCTTGGGATGCATATTTACGCTGGCCGCTAGGTGGCGCTTCCGTTGATTTCCGCGTAGAATATGCAAATGAGCTAGATACGCCGATTCAGAAACGTACGTGCGCCCGGCGCATTGATTTACGTCGTTTACGTAAGGCTTTTTTCGGCGTAAAGTTACCCTTGCTATATGAGGCATAGCCAATGTAAGGTATGGACGTTGGGACAGCGTAGAATTTTGAGTCGTTTACGTCGTTTGCGTAAGTCGTACGCGAATAGGGCTGTGCTTAAGTTACGTTCACATCTAAAGCATTGACTATTTGCGGCATAATTTGGAGCATGCGCACTGGGATACTTTCACGGACGGCGCATGCGCCATTCATTAGGAGCGATAATTACGTGGGGTCACGAGTCATTAGCATACAACACGCCCACTACATGCCTACTTTGAATTAGGCGGGCTTACGCCGGACCAGTTACACTACGCCGCCGTAACTTAGAGCGCAAGTTCTTTCTGAATACGGGACCTGCCGCTCTAAGTTACGGTGGCGTAGTGTATCTGAGATACTCTACGCCCGACGAAACTTACGCAATTCTATCTGAATCTGGCCCATTATTTCTATGTTTCTATATAAATTGATGTAATTGAATTGTTATTGTATGTTTGTTCCTACCTAAAGAGTAGGGATGGGTAAATGGACAACCGAATTATAGGGTCGTTTGACCATTTGTTTGGCCCGCCAAACTACCACAATGCACTGGGCCACCACTCAGAGCACTGTCAGAGCCATGATTGGAAGCTGTCATGATTACTGTATCCAATCATGGCTCATTGCTCATAATCCTGCCCCTCATTAAAAGTATTCTTTCCATAGCGGCCATTTGTAGTGACAGCGGCATGGAGAGTGATAGAACAGGGCTGTGCTATTCTGATTCTATTTTCAGTGTAGAATATAAGTTTAGTGTGCATCTAGTGATAGTTCAGTGTGAGTGTAGTGCGACCATTCATCTTTACATTAGTGTGAATGTAGGGATGGTTCAGTCAGTGTGAGTGTAGCGACCGTTGGACTCAGTATATTTTATTGCGTTACTGCAAGTTTAATGCCGTATATTTCATTGCATTACTGCAAGTTTAGCGCCATATAGTTCTGTGCGTTACTGTAAGTTTAACACCATATAGTCCTGTGTGTTACTGCAAGTTTAACGCTGTATACTTCATTGCGCTACTGCAGGTTTAACGCTGTATGATTCATTGCATTTATGCAAGTTTAATGCTGTATATTTAATTGCATTTCTGCAAGTTAAACGCCATATATTTAATTTAGGGCTGTTACTGATCAAAATGTTTCTGTTCGATTAATCGTTTTTTCTTTTAATCGATTAATCGACTAATTTTGATTAATTATAACGCACATACAGATCCAACTACTTTTAGCTGATCTCCTTGCAGGCTGATTCCCAGTGCAGCTACCAACCACTGGAAAAATGGATAGCAGGATACAAAAAACACACAAAGGCAGTGCGCGATGGGAATAGCATTAAAACTTTTATAGTCTTCAAGTAGGTAACAAAATAAATATTGCACTGGAGATAAAATCGATGTAGCTACATAATCTGTAAAAATGGTGTGAGTAATACCAAACGGTACCAAAAGCAGTCATAAAAACATGTAGCCAAGTATGATACTGGTATAAAAATGTGTACAATGATACCACTGCTGAATCCAGATGAGGAGAGGTTAACATCAGTCTGTCGGCATGTAGATGTCCCGTGAAGGGAACTATCACAACTCCCAGTGGATGGCTGTAGAATCCCAGGTTGATAGAGGGAAGTGATAGAGGGAAGTGTAACAGCCCTTGCGTGTGGCAGATAGCAAGGTCCCGCCGGCATGTAGATATGAAGGCACAGCAAAGGAGCCCTTCAGATGGACATGGCAAGCCCCGCCGGTGTCCGTGACGTCATCGGATCTCCGACGGGAACTCCCTGAAGGCCAGGAAGCCGGCGGAGAGGTGAGTACCAATGAAATTAATTTTAATCGATCAAAAAGATTTTGATCGATCAAAAAAATTAAAGATTAATCGATGAATTAAAAGTTAATTTGCACAGCCCTAATTTAATTGCATTACTGCAAGTTTAATGCCATATAGATCTGTGCGTTACTGCAAGTTTAACGCTGTATTGTTATGTGCATTACTGCAAGTTTAATGCTGTATATTTAATTGCGTTTCTGCAAGTTAAACACTGTATATTTAATTGCGTTACTGCAAGTTTAACGCCATATAGTTTTGTTCGTTACTGCAAGTTTTCCGTTGTATAGTAATGTACGGTACTGCAAGTTTAATGCTGTATATTTCATTGCGTTACTGTAAATTTAACTCTGTATAGTTCTGTGCGTTACTGCAAGTTTAACGCTGTATACTTCTGTACGTTACTGCAAGTTTAACGCTGTATAGTTATGTGCATTACTGCAAGTTTAATGCTGTATATTTAATTGCGTTTCTGCAAGTTAAACACTGTATATTTAATTGCGTTACTGCAAGTTTAACGCCATATAGTTTTGTTCGTTACTGCAAGTTTTCCGTTGTATAGTAATGTACGGTACTGCAAGTTTAATGCTGTATATTTCATTGCGTTACTGTAAATTTAACTCTGTATAGTTCTGCAAGTTTTTTTTTTTTTTTTTTGAAAATGTTTTATTGATTTTCTGCAGGCACAATCAACAAATAATAATGCACAATTGTTGTTACAGTATCGCCATAGAATGACACACAGGTCAAACAGTCCTAAACAATAAACCTTTACCCCTCCCTGAGATTAAGCACCCCATCCCCACGGGGCACCCTAATAGGGCCAAATTTGGCCCTTGGTCGTAAGAAAACGACAAACCGTGGAAATAACGGTTAGAAACCCAACCGAGCGTACCCCACCAATCACACACATCCACTCACAACCTCACCTCATACAGACCTCCCTACCCACCCCCCCCTCCCCCCACATCCAGACGTTACTGCAAGTTTAACGCTGTATAGTTTTGTGCGTTACTGCAAGTTTAACGCTGTATAGTTTTGTGCGTTACTGCAAGTTTAATGCTGTATATTTCATTGCAATACTGCAAGTTTAACGCTGTGAGGTTCAGTGCATTATTGCAAGTTTAACGCCTTATAGTTCTGTACGTTACTGCAAGTTTAACGCCATATATTTCATTGTGTTACTGCAGGTTTAACGCTATATAGTTTTGTGTGTTACTGCAAGTTTAACGCCAAATAGTTCTGTGCGTTACTGCAAATTCAACACCATATAGTTCTGTGCCATACTGCAAGTTTAACGCTGTATATTTCATTGCATTACTGCGAGTTTTAACGCTGTATTTAAAAAAATGCTTTAGACGTGAACGCGGAAACAGATCCGCTGGGTTGTACACACCAGGGGATCTATCCGCTGGAACTGATCCGCAGATCGATTCCAGCGGATAGATCCTCTCGTGTGTACGGGGCCTCAAAGTTTTCATTTATCCTGATAAATATTAGTCACATTCAACATTTATAGTCACGCAGGTAACTCAGTCACCTCAATTCAGTCACTATGAAATGTGCCAAGGCCCACTGGAACTGGTTTGCATAAGCTGAGAAACATTTTCAACATTACAGAACAACTTTGGCTAACTACTAGTCTCTGCCAAACCCACCCCCCACCTAAAACATCTAAATTATATAATGGCTTGTCCAGATGTATGCTGTAGATATCAGATTTCCACAAGCTTCTACTGTATATGTTTTTCGTGCTTTCCCATTACTATCCTCCACACATTAGTTAAATACAGCAATATAAAATCCTGTAGTTTATCTGGGGTAACCTCAGACCTAGGAGCAATCAAAACTTTATTGTGTTACTAAACCCACAATTGTAAAATCACTCTGTATATGCAGTAAAGCACGCTTGTTATACTCACTGTGGAACCTAAGGGGTTAATCTTTTGCATTGCATAAAAAGGCTGCTTGATCCTTTCTTCTCTGATTCTCCCCTTTTTCACAGTCCCCAACCCATCTCCTGATAGAACAGAGCCTTGGGGGAAAGCTGCACATGCTCAGTTTGGTGTGTATTGGTAGAGAGTTTTTTTTTTGGGAGAGTGCATGTGATCAGCACAGGGTAAATCAGCACCATCCAGATAGAGGGTCAGGGGTCCTGCAGCCTCATAGGACAATCAGGGGAGAATGAAAACTCCTCCTACAAGCTTTAATCACACACTGATAGAAGTGTCAAGACTGTTCCAACTGCTGAGGAGAAAAGGTATTTAGCCGTTTATATTTACTAAAATAATTGTATTTACATGTTCTGTGTACTGTGGGAGACCAGATATAGTCAATGCAGAGTCCTGGGTTTAGTAACAGCTTAAGTGCTAAATATTTGGGCAGCTTAGCAGTCCCCGACACTCACAACTACAGTAATATTTTGTGGCTAAAATAGGGCACCTGTATCTTGTGCATACTACCCACTCTGGTGCCAATCTAGGGAGGCGTGAATCTAATAAATTGTCATCCTACTATGAATGCTTTCCTGATTTGGTTTACAAAGACCATGAACTTCATCCTGACTCATTCTTTTTAGCTTTGAGACTTTAACAAATACTCTGGTGGATGAGTTTCACACCACCTCCCTTTATTCTAACTCTTACTTCCTCCAAAGTCAATGGGTAAGAGAAAAACTCTGCAAACCCCCTGTCCCAGCTAGGTCTGTCACACTTCCCCCTTGAAAAGTTGACTAACAAGGTCCCAGACCTCCAACTAGTTTTTGACCTGCATTAGTCAGGCAAAGTGAACTTAAATAGTCAGGGCCAGATTCACAAAGAGATACGACGATGTATCTACAGATACACCATCGTATCTCTGACTTAGACAGGTCCTATCTATGCGCCTGATTCATAGAAGCAGTTACGCATAGATAGGGCGAAGATCTGACAGGTGTAACTGTGTTACACTGTCGGATCTTGTTTTTGAATTAAAAATGGCGCCGGGGGCGTTCCCGCTGATTTACACTGAATAATATGTAAATCAGCGAGATACGCAAATTCACGAACGTACACGGACCCGACGCTGTGTTCTTACGTCGTTTCCGTAGCGCGGTACCCGTCGTATACTTACCCTTTCTAAAAGCAGGCGCAGCCAATGTTAAGTATGGCCGTCGTTCCCGCGTCGAATTTGATTTTTTTTTACGTAGTTTCCGTAAGTCGTTCTCGAATACGGAACTACGTAGTTTACGTACGCGTCGCAACCACTGACGTCCTAGCGACGTCAGTGGGAGCAATGCACGCCGGGAAATTTCGCGGACGGCGCCTGCGCATTTAAATCGGCGCGGGAACGCGCCTGATTTAAATATGACACTCCCCTAGCCGCGGAATTTGAATTCCGCTGGGGGATTTAGGATCCGCCGTCGCAAGTTTGGAGGTAAGTGGTTTGTGAATTAGCCACTCGCCTCCTAAACTTGCGGGAGCGGATCTTAATTCACGTAGATCGAGCGGATCTATAGATCCGCTGAGCTACGTGAATCTGGCCCTCAGTCTGCATTATCGCCATTCACCATGAAAAATAAGCAATACATGTTGATAATTCTGTAAAATATGGCAGCCATGGATTTTGTATTCCCAACCCCCAAACTTTGAAAAAATGATTGCTAGGCCACAGCTTCCCTCACCCCTTCTCTACTTTTAAACTTCTTTTACATCCACAGCATCTAAATTGACCATTGTGCCCTCTAATTTGGGGAACCTTACTCAGTCTACATCAGGGGTGTCAAACTCAATTTCATCACGGGCTGCATCAGCATTATGATTGCCCTCAAAAGGGCCGGTTGTATCTGTAAGATTAGATGTCCAGCATATCCCCTCCCCTTACATTAGCTGTCAAGAGCCCCCCACTATCAGAAGTTGAGTCTCCCACTCTCTCTTATATCACAGTGCACCCCCTTACCTTATGCTGCTGCTGGGAAGAAGCTGGATTCATTGCTGGAAAGCAAAAAGTAAGGGTCTGGAGGAGGAACAGAGGAGGGCTGGAACTCTCTGGCAGCTGCAGAAGAGGTGTGAGGGCCACATGAAATGACCTGAAGGGCCGGATTCGGCCCTCGGGCCTTGTGTTTGTCACCTGTGGTCTACACACTGCATTCACGTTTATATGATATAACTTCTTCTCTACTGTCGAACTGTAGAGATAATATTTCATGTTCAGTCTAAAAATTGCTACATTTAACAAACTTTTATAATATCAATTTTTTCCCCCTGTACGATTTGTTCGCATAATCTGTGCAATAAACCTACTTATAAAAGAAAATTAGATTCACACATTTAGTTGAAAAAATATTTAATTGCAGTTACAAATATTTAATCAAATCTACAAAATGAAACCTTAGCATACCAAATTGTGCCCTACTGTTTTAGGTTAACTTCCAACTGCTTCTTTTTACAACGTAAAAAGAATAATTCATACATAATTCATTTTTAAAACAGTGTATTTCATGGCCCCATTAAGGTTGGACATTGCACTTTAGTCCCTTTCATCTGTTAGCAGCCAGTATTTTCAGGTATCTGTATTATTATAGAGCCAAATATGATAAAATTGTCTCTCCAATACAAAATTTGTTGCAAAAGTTTAAACAGGGAGTCCTTCCTGGGCACTTTTCATTGTGCTCTATGGGTATCAGGGCAAAAACTGCAGCAGAAGCTATTTTTTTTTCTGCAAAAAACATAAAGCATGTTGCAAAGTAATCAGCAACACATTACTCAGTGTACCTTATATTATATGGGTTTTCCCATGTGGATCAAAGCACATAGGGGTTGATTTACTAAAAATTTGAGTGTGCAAAATCTGGTCTAGCTGTGTGTGGTATCCAATCAGCTTCTAACGTCAGCTTGTTCCATAAAGCTTTGACAAAAAAAAAAAAAAAAAACCGAAAGGTGATTGGTTTCTATGCAGAGCTGCACCAGATTTTGCACTCTACAGTTTTTGTAAATCAATTTCATAGATTTACACAAGGCTTTATGGTTCTGCAGCATTTCCTTCCCCCATGTGCCCCAACAAAATAGACACTGCAGGGATTCCTCAATTAAACTGCTTTGTCACAAAAAAATAAAAAATTATTAATCCGCCTTTTTAGCCGTATTATTAAGGATTTGGTGTCGTAACCTCATAAGGTCGAAAAAGAGATTTCGTCCCAGGACTTCTGATGCACATAAGACTGCTCCATTGAGCGCTCCGGCAAATCCACAGCATAAGACATCTTGACCTGATACAGAAAACAGAGGGTGAACTTAGAGCCAAATATATACAGTATACATACACACCCCATCTTTTTTTGGATATACTGTATCTCTTCTAGAATAAAATTTTACAGTTTTATTGTTGTCTTGGGCCTTGTACGCACTAGACAAAAGTCATTCCTGCTAAACCGGCTGACGTTTGGCATTTGTGTACAGCTAGCAAATTTAGGATTTAGGCTGAATCTGGAACTCAAACTCATGACGAGGTGTTTGTAGACACATCCCCTTACATGCTACATCACTGAGTGAGTGGATGAGGGACCCCTTTAAAACAAACAGTACAAGTCAGCGGCTGGATTTGATCCTCTGCATTCTTAGCACTGTGATATTACCAGCTTTTGCACCACAAGGAGGCTAAGGCAGGCCATAGATTGTGCAATTTTCTTTCCTTCCACCACAGGTTACTGTTGGTGGGTAATCTCTCCTGCAGCGCAATTGTGTTCTGCCAGTGGGGAGCCATCCCTGCCAGCAGAAAATAATGATTAGTGTTGCTGGCTATATTAAATCGATTGACATAAGGTGTTTCAGGCCCCCTCTTGACTTAACAACCTCTCTGCACAACTTCACATATATAGGAGTTGGTCACATACAGAGAGGATATCTACATATATCTAAGCGGATCATATGGGTGAGCCAACGCTTTGAGACTCTATCCAATTATCTTTTGGTGATTAGATGTGGGCTTTATTTTGAAACCTTTTATCTTTTGATTATAGGCCCTCTATCGCCTACTGGGTATTTTCTGTCAGAACCCTTAGAAAACAGGCCTCCCTAATAGGGATATCTGCTACATCCAAACATTTTAGGTTGGTATGTGTGAACAGCCTACTAATATAATCTTTTAACTGACTCATACCGGTACTTAGTAGGTTTTTTGTTTCCCTCTCAGTTGGGAGAAACGCTCCTTTATGACATCTAGTCATAGCACTTCAGGATCAGGCCTACAGTATATGCACTTGGTAAGTGTTACTTACATACAGAGTGGCGTATACTCAAAACTATAGATCTTTGAATGTTTGTTCAGTCTTGTGGAGTCTCCCATATCCTTGGACCTACCAGGCAAGCCTATATGTGTCCGTGTACGTGTTTTGTTTGTTGTGGTCTGTCTCTCTTGGATATGTAATAAAATAAAATTACTCGTATCTATATAAATATATACCGCATGTAATACTTATACACAATTCTTTGTTTCTGTTTTTAAATAAACCAGCACCTACCCAGTATTTGTCCTGAGGAAGCTAATATCTAGTGAAATGCGTTGACAATCAAATGTGAAGGGGTTATTGGATCAAATTCTTCTACTTTAATATGATATGAGATATCTTTGTACTTAGATCCAACCTTCATAACTGCATTATTGGGTAACTGGTAACCTGTGTCCATATGGGGTGTTGAATGTATGTTTTTTTTTCAATTTTTTTAATCATGTTGTATTAAAATTATATGTTTGACTAAATTCTCCTCTCATGTGTGCCCACAAAGTCCACTTTTTTAACAGATCAACTTCAAATCTTTGATCCATGAATGGCTGGATTTTACAATTGTTGCCAATACAAATATCGCAAAAGATAAGAAATAAAGAGCAAAAAAAATATATTATATATGGAGCCAGCATCATCTTCTTTCTCCTGACAGTATGGGCGGCTTTAATTAACATGAATAAAGCTTGGGTCACAGAGAGCTTCTGTACACCATCTGCGGATGTCACTAATTGACCAATGTGTGCTTACACTTTTGTTGTTGCAGGTGCTGCTTACACCCATGTAAAAATGAATGCTGCCACAAAGACCTGACACTGCATTTTTCCTGGCACCTCTCCACCTTCCTATAGCAGATGAGGGTGGTGATGAGGGAAGGAGTGGCCAGTAGGTGGTGATTCTGTGGGTAAGCGCTAATGTCAACCTTGCCATTACACTACCCACAACACATCTACCATGTTTTAGTGGTCAGCGATAGTCTCATTACCATCTACACCCATCACCATCATTTCCATTACCTCCCCAGGCCAAGGCTCTATTGCTGACCTTACCTACAACACCACCTTCATCTTGTAATGAGCTATTGCCAGCTACATTGTAGTACCCCTTGCCCTCAACACCACTGACAACATGCCAGGAATTGGTCAGTGGCCAACCTTCCTTTAATTCTCCTCTACCTGGAAACCCTCATACTGACAACTGACTGGTTCACAAAGCTGGTGTATTATTCCTTCTCCCAAGACAGAATAGATTGTTTTACTCAAAGTGATTTAGGCTTGGATCCCAGACTTGGATTTGGTTGCCATTTTTTATAGGGTTGTAGATAATTTTTTTTTCCAGAAGGGTGATTGGCTGTGCCATGTATTACCACATTTAGACCTTATCACTGCTGATAACACTGGCTAATGTTTACCCACCCCTACATACAAGATGTAGATAACATTTTTGGACCAGTGTTGAGGGCAAGAGTGGCCAGAAGAGGGTGGTCCTGTGGGCAAGGCTAACCAGAGGTGGGTTGGGTACAGGCAGCGCTGTGGGTAAGGATGGCAAGCTGGAGGTGGTGTAGTAGGACTATGTGGCCAGATGGGGCTGGTGTTGTGGGTAAGGATGGCCAGTTGGGGATTGTTTTAGAAGTCATTTTTTAATTTGAAAGTGTTCACGACTGTCAAAGGAGTGTGATATATGGGTAAGGATGGTCACAGAGCCTTGGCAGGTGATGGTGTTGACTACTTTTCCAAATGTGGGTGATAGATGAGGGTAAGGCTGGAAAAAGGTTTGAGTGGTGTTGGGGCTAAGGTTGGCCACGAACCCTGGCAAGTGAAGGGCTTTGCCATGTGATATTTATTTTGATGATAAAGTTGGTCATAAGAGTGGGGGGTATTGCTGCAAGGGTGGATGCAGGGCCCAGGTAGGTGAGTGTGCAGAGGGCCTTGTCATATATATTTTTGGGGTTGACCAGACAATTAATCCAGTCACAGCAAAGTTCATAATTGGCTCATGAAACCTGCATGATTTTCCGTCTGCAAAGGCAGCATGGGCTACTTTACAAAAAGAGGATCAGGTATGGATCACAGAGAACTTCCATACACCCACTGCACTTTGATTAGCTGGCATATGCTCACTTCACTTATAGATATACTTTTTCTGGTTGTCGCTGCTGTTACCTACACTCATATAAAAAGCTAATGCTGTAAAGTCCTGCTCTTTCCTGGTAACTCTTCTCCTACCCTTACCAAAAAAAAAACAAAAAAACTCTGCTATCGCTGGCTAAATTTACCCACTTAAAATGAATTTCTGCAGCTCTCATTTTTACATACTTTATTTAAAAAAACGTTGCCTATGCTTAGTGCCTGATACACCGATCAATGGATTAGGCCAATTACATCACCCTTATGAATATAATCAGTGAGCATAATGGGTACAGGTTTTAAAAAAAAAAAAAAAAAGACAAGAAAATAAGAGGCATCTCCTGAACTTACCAGTGAGGTAAAGTCCCTTTATTGGGGTTTTGGGTCTCAAGGTTGCTACAACTTCAGGGTCCATCCTGGCAATATCGTGTTCTACCCCATAGAATTCTCCCCGTGAGGCACCAAGGTAGTGGTCATTAGTGATGGGAGAACCACTAGCATAGCAATCAATCTATAAGACAAGAAGATTGTCATTAGTGAGGGGAATCGCCAATAAAGAAATCAACCTGTAAGGTGGAGGTATGGTCAGTGAGAGGGTAGGCACACAGCAATCAATAATGTACTTTTAGATCAGGCTGGCATAACAAATATACGGGTGTATTACAGGTGTACTTTGCAATTAAAAAAAAAAATTACCGTCATGCACTGTGGTGTCAACTGTCTGGTAGTGCAATACAGAAAAGGTGTTTGGGAATCATAAGACTCACTGAGCAGAAAAAGAAATGTTTTGACAAGAAAAATTGTTTACAAAGATGTAGCCAGGGGTGGACAGACAACTCATGGGGCCCCCCGGGCAATAGAAGATTATGGGGCTCCCGGGCTTACAGATGGCCACCACGCAAAGAGGCAGTGCAGAGGCGGAGCAGATAAAATCTCTGGATTTTCACATCAAAAGCATGTCGGTTTCGGACATATCAGGGACAGATGTAAAAAAAAAAACACAGATTTTTACATACTGTCCCTGGTTTTACTGAGCCTGGCAACCCTGATGGGGCCCCCTAGTGGCATGGGGCCCTCGGGCAGTGCCTGAGTGACTCAATGGTCAGTCCGCCCCTGGATGTAGCTCAACTATGTATTTAGTGGTTTCTCCGGAATTCCATTTTAAAGGACCATTCATATTGGCACATAATGTTCAAAAAGACAGAGGTCACTCACCTAAAAGTGTGAGGTGGTGAAGTCTCTTTGGTCCACATATATGTATTAAACAAGGAGACATGATGATGGCTTTTCAGTAAAACAGGATTGTTATTTTGTCAGCATAATCAAATTTACGGTAGATGTTCAATGGTTGCTTGCCCTTGTCAATTTAAATTTAATTGTCATTAAAGGACTACAGAGGGCTCTTTAATCTTAAAATACATCTAAAACCAAAGCACTTTCCATTTTAGAGAGAACACAGGTCAGGTTTTTCTTTCTGTTGGTGTCCCCGTTAGAGAGATTCACCCTCTCTTTGTCCTGGTGGCTGTTATCACCAACAGTGAAGTAAACAAAAAAAAAAAAAAAGTCGCAAAACTTTGGGTTGTCGCCAGAACAGAAATAGTGGGGAACATTTTCCAATGAGGACTAGGGATGAGCCGAACACCCCCCTGTTCGGTTCGCACCAGAACCTGCGAACACACCAAACAATTGTGTGAACTTTAGAACCCCGTTAAAGTCTATGGGACGCGAACGTTTGAAATCTAAAGTGCTAATTTTAAAGGCTAATATGCAAGTTATTGTCCTAAAAAGTGTTTGGGGACCTGGGTCCTGCCCCAGGGGACATGTATCAATGAATTTTTTTTTTTTTAAAACGGCCGTATTTTCGGGAGCAGTGAATTTAATAATGCTTAAAGTGAAACAATAAAAGTGAAATATTCCTTTAAATTTCGTACCTGGGGGGGGGGGGTGTAAAGTTAGCATGTGAAATAGCGCATGTTTCCCGTACTTAGAACTGTCTCTGCACAAAGTGTAATTTCTGAAAGAAAAAAAGTAATTTAAAAATGACTCACGGCTATAAAAAATTGTCGGCTGTACAAAAAAAAGTGTGGGGTCCCCCCAAATTCAATTACCAGGCCCTTCAGGTCGTCAAGTTCCCCCAAAAATCCACACCAGACCCCCTATCCGAGCACGTTATCTGGCCGGCTGCAGAAAAGAGGGGGGGACAGAGAGCGCCCCCCCTGAACGTACCAGGCCACATGCCCTCAACATGGGGAGGATGTCCCCATGTTGATGGCGACAAGGGCCTCATCCCCACAACCCTTGCCTGGTGGTTGTGGGGATCTGCGGGCGGGGGGCTTATCAGAATCTGGAAGACCCCTTTAACAAAGGGAACCCCCAGATTCTGGCCCCCCCTATGTGAATTGGTAATGGGGTACATTGTACCCCTACCATTTCACAAAGGAAGTGTAAATAGTTGTAAAAAAAAATACACACCAAGTCCTTTATTAAAAATAAAAATAAAAAAAATCCAGCGGTGGTAATCCACTCTCGGTCCCGGCTCCCCGCTCCAACGTTGTCGGTATCCAGCGACGGGTGATCTCCTCTCCGGTCCAGCGATGAGAAGATCGTCCGGGATCCAAAACGCAGCATTGCCGGCCGCCTGTCTCCACCAGAGACAGCCCGGCGAATGACGCTGCTGAAGCTAGTGACATTTCTTATATTGATGAGGCGAGGCCAACCGTCACGTGACCCCGCCCCCTCTGACGCAAGGGGGAAGCCTGGGTTTCACCAGTGATGTGTTTAGAAGAAAAAAAATTGCGCTAACCAAAACAACGTGATTAAATAAGTGAATATGAAAAAAGGCCGCAATAACGTGTCATAACACAAACAGTATAAGGAAAAAGAAAAATCGCGCCAATCTATTAGAAGACACTCAAAACTTTGTGTAGACACAAATAATGTAGTGAATAAATGTCCAAAAGAGAAATAATGTCCCTGTAACATATGAGATATAACACATTGGCCTGTGTGAGAGACATTCAAATCCTTAATGAAATAAACATAGTAGTGTGATATATTTAAAGTCCAAATAACTTTGAAGGTTCTTGGGACAAACAACACCCGGTGCACAAATGGTTAAGTGGGCCGCCACCACATGGACTGGGGCTTACCAGAACACATATAAATAACAGCGTTATTTAGAGATTACAGCAGGATATCCTAGGAGTATGGTCACAACACAGGATCAATAGATGTACAGCGTGTATCCTTCAATAGTAACTCCACGGAGGGATATGGTAAACTCGTACTGACAAAACTCATTCATACAATAAGACACCATCGCCACCAGCTTGTTCTCATCTCGGCCTCATCACCAGATTTCTCTTTTGGACATTTATTCACTACATTATTTGTGTCTACACAAAGTTTTGAGTGTCTTCTAATAGATTGGCGCGATTTTTATTTTTCACCAGTGATGTAGCAGAGGGTGCGTCAGAGGGGGACGGGGTCATGTGACGCATTATTAAATTCACTGCTCCCTAAAAAACATTAGTTTTTAAAACTTTTTTTTGCATTGATACATGTCCCCTGGTGCAGGACCCAGGTCCCCAAACACTTTTTAGGACAATAATTTGCATATTAGCCTTTAAAATTAGCACTTTAGATTTCTCCCATAGACTTTAACAGGGTGTTACCGCGGCTTTTCGAATTTGCCGCAAACACCCCAAATTATTCGTTGTTCGCCGAACAGGCAATGTTCGAGTCGAACATGAGTTCGACTCGAACTCGAAGCTCATCCCTATTGAGGACACGAGTTCTACTGACAACCAGGAATTCCCTCACTACCTATGCACTCACCTCCCCATAAGACCCAAATTGGATCTAGTCATGTCTTCCCTCAGGGGTGCAAATCCTTCTGGGTTCCAGCTTTTCAGGTGCTCATAGGGCTCTCACACACCTCAGACCAGGATAATCCTGATAATCACATGTGGATGGAAGCGTTTATTAAAAGAAAGTAACAACACTCACATTTAAATGTGCACAACCTCCGATGCACTCGGTCAATGCGTTTGGTATATCAGGGGTGCAAAACCTCATAGAAACCACCTAGATGTCTGTATAGCCTCAGCTGCAAATCACCATCAGATCCCAGTCTCCTTCCTGGTGGTGCGGTCACAGGCTCCGTCAGATGTGTTTTGTCACTAATCACATGACTTTCTCAAAGGATAAATCCCTTGAGAAAGTCGAGTGATTAGTGACGAAACACGTCATGGATGGACATCTAGGTGGTTCCTATTGGGTTTTCATGTACCAAACTCAGTGCCCGAGTGCACTGGAGGTTGTGCACATTCAAAGGTGAGTGTTGTTACTTTCTTTTAATAAACGCCAAGTTTATAAACAGTCGCATTCACATGTGATTATGGCCTGAGGCGTGTGAGAGCCCTATGAGCACATGAACAGCTGACACCCAGAAGGATTTGCACCCCTGAGGGGAAGGTGAGACTAGACCCAAGTTGGGACCCTATGGGGAGGTGAGCGCATAGGTTGACTGGTGGAGGGTATGTGTCACTTTGAAGTTTACCCATTTAGATACTGGAGGACTTCCCTATTGACACAGAATGAAAAGTGGGCATTAGTTAGTGCCCACAACATGGGATTGTGGCTGTCAAAAAAAACAAAAAACATTTTTTTTAGTACTATCACTTTAAGGCAGGTGTACCTTAAGCAGGAAAAACGTGTTTTCGAGCGGGAAAAACACGTTGGTTCCAGGAGTGGTACACGTGCGGGGGGCTATATAAGCCCACCGCTCTGAGGCTCAGGTCATATTTAAATTTTAAAACAAGTGTGGTGTGCTCCCGCTGAGCGAAGTTTCCCCTACCCTTCCTCATGAAGTCTCTCATCAGGAAGGTCCTAGAGAAAGCAGCATCTGAAGGCGGCGAAGAGTGGCTAAGAAGATGCCTAGCTGAACTGGAAGAGAAGCCAGCTCTCGTTCCAGAGGAAGAGGACACCACTGCGGGTCCATCAGCGTCTGAGGCAGCCTGTGTCCCACCTCAATTGCAGCCGTCTCCATCCGTGCGCCCTCAAGCCCGCAGGTCCCTCAGAAGCCAGCCGCCTGAGCGTCCGTCTGAGGAAGAGGAGGCCGATGACGTCATGACACACCCGCGCAGCCAGCGTATCAGCAAGAAGAAGAGGCCGGAATCCCCATCTTCAGTGCGCGTCACTACAGGGCGGGGAAGGTCCCGTCAATCTCCAATATTAGAAAGGCAGTGTCTTTTTCCTTTTCAGGTGTCTGCAGCGTCAGAGGAGCCCACAGCGTCACTTGTCTCCAGGCAGTCTCTGCTGGATTCTGTGACAGTGACTTGTCGTTATGGTTCCCCTATCCAGATGGTTCCTGTAAGGACTGCGCAGGCGCAATCCTTGCAGACGGAAATCTCCGAACCTCGGCCGGCATCCAGGCTCATTCCTTAACATCCCGTGGATTGGAGGATGTTAAAAAAAAGAGCCAGGAGGCCGAGCGAGCGGAGCGAGCCGTCCGAGCGAAGCAAGGACATGAGGCCGACTGGCCACTTTCCGCAAATTCCACGTCGCCCTGGATGCCGGCCGAGGTTCGGAGATTTCCGTCGGCCAGGATTGCGCCTGCGCAGTCCTTACAGGAACCATCTGGATAGCCTGAACCATATTGGCAGATCAACGGCTCAACAGCAGAAGGAATCCCCTACCAGACCAGCGATGTTACAGGACAAGATACAGAGTAGCAGGGACCCAGTGCTTCAGGCTATTGCAGGTACATCACAGGATGGTGAGTCTGCAAATCAGTCTTTATTAAATCAATTGCTAAGCTCTTTAAAGGGTCACTAAAGGAAAACATATTTTTTGCTGAAATGATTGTTTATTGGGTATAGAGACATAAAAGTTAACTGATTCCTTTTAAAAATGATTAAAAATTGAATTTAACCTATCATATAATGTGCCTCTAGTTTCACTTTCGGTTTTAAAGGTACATACATGAAGTTCCGGGTGAGAGGTGAGTCAGGAAGACTCACAGAACAAAAACAAACAAATCCAGGGCAGTGTTTTGTTTTTAAAATGAATCTGATTGGTTTTGAGGAGTTTTAGACACATAGTAATGACAGCTTAGACCACCGTGAAAATCTCCCAGTACCATGGTTATAAGGAAACAGGCAACCAGGAAGTGTGGAGATTACAGCATAATTACAGCTACTTCAAAGCAAAAACGAACAATGAGGACATGAAACCAGTACTGCAGTAAGGTAAAGGAAGCTATTTAGCTAAAAAAAAAATTTCCTTTAGTGACCCTTTAAGTAAATTAAACAAGTCTCTAAATAGCCAGAAGCAAATTCCTTTATCATCTCCAGCTAATGTATGGTCAGCTCAGATTTTGCCTGTTGTTTCTCATGCTGCAGTAAGTTCAGGGAATGTTAACTCTTTGCAGGAATCTGTTAACACTTTACCTAGTTTTTCTCAGGTTCCTGAAATTTGCTTTAAAGAGCCCCTGCCTTGCGAAATCTCTCCTTTGAGTTTTCACTTATCATCCAGTATAAAAGATAAAATATGGAAAGGCGATTTTATTGATTTATTAACTCTTCTCCGTGGGAAAGAATTTTCTGGTAAAAGTGAAAAGAGAATGGAGGGGGTTTCGGAGGACAGGCGTCGCACAGCTCCAAGGTCTTTTTATAATTGGTTACAGGCTTTTTGTATTTATTATGCGTTTATGGGCGAAAAATTTCCCGAAAAATGTAGCGGTCTATTTCAACACCTTGAGAATATCCTGGAAGCATACAGAACTTTTGGCGGTTTCGGTTGGTATAATTACGATGAATCATTCCACCAAAAAATGTCTGTTTACCCTATCCTGAAATGGGGAATGAAAGACGTGGGTTTATGGTTAAACCTCATTCTACCCCAAAATACAGTCTTTTCAAGACAACCACCGGTAAATCAAAATAGTTCATCTGTCTATAAGAAAGGTATCTGTTATGCTTTTAATGTGTACACCCAACCCACCGCGTATATACTTCAAGGCTTATTGAGTATGTGAGCATGTGTGGAGGGGTTTTACAGTGACTATTATGCATTGGATATGAGCTTCCCATGAATTGTTAAACAATTCCCCTTTTTGACCATTAGGGGGAGCGATGCTCCTAAGTACCTATGTGCAATACGCAGGAAATACTATTTGTTCACATATTAGTAGCCATATCCCTCCAGCCACCAGGAATATATTCTTTGGGTGGTTTGGGGGAAAGAAATGTGGCTATTGAGCGCCTGCATTTTGCGGCAAGAATATGTGCTTCACCTTATGCGCATGCGCGGAAGTGACGTTCCGGCCCCTCTGACAGTGAGTGCTGGAACGCATTCACTTCCTGTTTAACGATGGCATGTGTTTCAGCGCACGATTATGAAGATAGAGGGCTGGGGATAGGAATATCTCTGGATTCAGATCTATCGAGCTCTGAGGGGAGCCACTGCCTGCCTGGTAAGGATAAACTATATGTATATTAATCCTATTCACTGGTGTGTCGCTTGCCTCTGAGTTTTTGGGAAAGCGCAAAGTGTGAGCGTTTATGTGTGTATATACCGATCTACATATTTAATCTATTATATCAATGCTCACATAACTAACGAGACTGGCCCCTGAAACTTACTTCCACTTGGTGGGGAGATTCTCTGGCCACACCCCTCAAGACAAAATGACTGAGGGGTTACTGGGTGGGTCTGGCCGATCGGGGCGGGCCTGTGGCTGGGCATCTCCGCACATGCTCACTTGTGTGCATGTATATTTGTGTGTATATATATATATATATATATATATATATATATATATATATACACATACACACACACACACACACACACACACACATACTCGGGATCTTCTTGTATGAGGGAGCAACTACTGACCATTAAGGCTCTGATAAAGGAGGTTCGCCTCTGAAACGCGTATGCCGGTTTGATGTCATTTGATCCATGTTGTCACTGTGTTCGTTAGGCGATACTGTGTTACCAGATCTATTGTCTGATAAGCGCTGTCCTTAACTCATATTGTGAGTATGACTATTGTTTTAATTCATTTAATAAAGTTCCTTTAAGTGGTAATGCACTAGGTCGGTGAGCCCTCCTTTTTCTTTTCTTTTGTTAATGTACCCAGACAGGGAGAAGGCGGAACTACTAATTGAAGGTTTCTCCTTGGGTTTTAGGTTGCCAGTTTTTTCTGGGTATGGTTGTAACATGGCAAGTAACAAAGTCAGTTTTTATACATAACCAGGTGGTAAGACAAAAATTGATAAAAGAAATTGCAGCTAGTCGTGTTGCCGGTCCCTTTGTCTCGCCTCCTTTCAAAAATTTCTGTGTTTCCCCTTTAGGTGTTGTCCCAAAGAAGGAGCCCAACTCTTATCGTTTGATACACCATCTCTCCTTCCCTAAGGGTGGTTCATTAAACGATGAGATTGATAATTTATTATTATCCGTATCTTACGCTAGTTTCGACGATGCAATAAAATTAATAAAAAAATATGGTACAGGTGCCTTATTAGCGAAATCAGACAACAAGTCTACTTTTAGGTTGTTACCTATCGCCCCCGAATCATTTAATTCATTAGGTTTTTGCTTTGAAGAAAACAATTTCTATGACATGTGTTTACCAATGGGCTGTTCTCTGTCATGTCAGTATTTTGAAACCTTTGCAACTTTTTTGCAGTGGGTTATTTCTTATGAATCGGGCTACGATGGAATCATTCATTATTTGGATGATTTTCTTTTTATTGGCCCCCCAAATTCTCCTATTTGTTTTTACTATTAAAGTTGTTTTTAGCCATCGCTCAAACTTTCGGGGTACCTATTGCTTATGAGAAAACAGTTCTTCCTGTTACAGTCCTTGAATTTTTGGGCATTAGCATTGATGCCAATTTATGCCAATACCAGCTTCCATTGTTAAAAATAACTAGGATTCAGAATTTAATTTGTCTCTTTTTACGCAGAAAAAAGATCTTGTTAAAAGGACTTCAGTCCTTTTTAGGTTTACTGGCTTTTGCTTCAAGAGTTATGCCAGTTGGCAGAATATTTTCTAGGAGACTGTCCATGGCAATGTCTGGTTTTAAGTCCCCTTTTTCTCACATTTGCCTTACTTCAGAGCTAAAAGATGACCTTTTAGTTTGGTCTTAATTTTTTATGGATTACAATGGCCAGACTTTCTTTCAGGAGGAATTTGTTTTCTCAGCAGAAATTGATTTATACAAGGATTCGGCAGGCTCTCTTGGTTTTGCAGCAATTTGGCGTACCCATTGGTGTTGTGGCTCTTGGCCTCCGTTTTGGGTTGCCAATAAGGCAACCAAAAACATTGTATTGCTGGAGCTATTCCCTATAGTAGTAGCTTTTGAATTATGGGGGGAATTCTTTGTTAACAAACAAATTTTGGTCCATTCAGATAATAAAGGTGTAATTTTTGCGCTAAATTGTCTTTCTTCAAAATCCATTTTCATGATAAAAATTTTAAGATATTCTGTGTTACTATGCCTAAAAATAAATATTTGGATGAAAGCGAAATATGTTGCTGGTAAACTTAACGTTATAGCTGACACATTATCTCGTTTCTAGATGGCTCGTTTCAGGCAGCTTTTCCCCGAAGCGGACCTAGTTTGTTACACTTGCCCGAGTCATCTATGGGACTTGATATAACCCCAGTTATTTCGGCTATTTAATGCTCTATTGCTCCAAAAACATGGATCGAATATTCGGTCGCATGGAAAAAGTGGCTCTTGTTTACCGTAGAACTAGGGTTATCTGGTTTCTCACCGACTGATAATCCGTCTTAGCCTTTCTTTGTTCTCTCATGCAAATGAAATTGTCCTTCAATCACATTAATGCCGCGTACACACAGTCGTTTTATGTGATGAAAAAAAATGACGTTTTTAAAAACGTCACTTTAATTGACCGTGTGTGGGGGAAAACGTCGTTTTATGTCTTCTAAAAAACGACCAAAAAAAATTGAAGCATGCTTCAATTTTATGTGTCTTTCAAAACGTCAACTTTTACTTCACAGAAATTGACCGTGTGTAGCAAAAACGTAGTTTAAAACGACGTTTTTTCATCCGCGCATGCCCAGAAGCTACTTATGAAGCGAGCTTCAATGGAAAAACGTGGTGAACGTAACCTCGCTTTGCTAGAACATTGTGAGAAAAACGATGGTGTGTAGGCAACTTCGTCTTTGAAAATTGAAGTTTCAAAAACGTCGTTTTTTACTTCACAGAAAATGTTGTTTTTTTTCTTCACATAAAGTGATGGTGTGTATGCGGCATAAGAGCTTAGCTGGGATCTCCTTTTTCCTTAAACTTCATAATTTACCAATTTGCAATAGGTTTATTTTCTGTACTTCAAGCCCTAAAGGGATATAGAAGACAGACATTTACTCCGGATATGCGTAGACCAGTATCAATAGAACTTTTGAAAAATATTTGTTTGACTGCTACTAAGGTATGCCGTTCAGAATATGAGGCGTTGCTTTTTCATGCAGCTTTTGTGCCGATTTTCTTTGCAGCTCTGCGTATTTCTGAACTAGTACCAAACCAAACAACAAAAAAGGTGATTCCGGATTAAAATGTAGTGAAGTTTGTATTTCTCAAGGAAAAGTTTTTATTAGAAAGTCCAAAACAGACTTGGTTGGTAGAGGTCATTGGCTCACTCTGCATGCCTGTGGCGACTCCATTATCTGTCCTTTCATTATTCTCTCCAGATATATTGCAGTTAGGCCTTCCTGTTCGGGAAAAATATAAATTCTCATCTATATTCCATCGTTGTTTAGTATTATTGGGTCTTTCCCACTTAAAATTTTCTTCTCATTCCTTCCGTATTGGAGCCACCACCGAGGCAGCTAGATTGGGCCTCAATGATTCCATTATTAAGAGTTTAGGTAGATGGGAGTCTAAGAGGTTTAACTTATATATCCGTCCTAATTTATCTCTCCGATTATAGGGCCAAAATCTTCCGTCTGGATTATTGGACATTCATTTGTTCACTGGGCTCACAAATGAGCTTGCCAACGTTGCTATACTTCTAACTTATCTTTATCTCCTGATTCTTTTCAGGGTTTTTTTGGAAGGGTATTCGTGGACTTCGGTGGAACAATCTTTCTTCCTTTTCTCAGCTTTGGCCTATCCAGATATTTTGATAATCCATCTTGGACGAAATGATGTAGGAAATAGTACAACGTTGGATCTAATTTTTATGATGAAGCGCGATTTACATCGCATTCAACTTTCTTTTCCTGGTACTAAGGTAATTTTCTCTGAGATGGTTCCACGTCTGGCTTGGTTGTCTTTTTTAGAGAATAAATCTTTGGAAAAGCTACAGAGACGTGTTAACCACTCTATTGAGAAGTTTATGCCTATTTTGAATAGTTTCTTCTTCCGGCACATTGATCTAGAGGGAGGTTTTGCTGGCCTCTATAGATAGGATGGAGTTTACTTGTCTGATATTGGATTAGATATTTTTAATCTGGATCTCCAAAATATGATAGAAATGGCCGTGGTGGTGGGGTAGTTCTATGACTGAGCGAGATCTTGAGAGATAAGTTTAAAGTTTTGAAAGTTTTATTAATTAATGGTTTAAATAATAATATATGAAATATTTATGCTTATTTATACCAATGAAAGGTGCCGCGGCCAATTTTATTACCAAAAAAAATAAAATAACATAGGGCCAGATTCTCAGTCAGCGGCGTATTTCTGCGGCGGCGTAACGTATCCGATTTACGTTACGCCTCCGCAACTTAGACGGGCAAGTGCTGTATTCTCAAAGCACTTGCTCTGTAAGTTGCGGCGGCGTAGCGTAAATCGGCCGGCGTAAGCCCGCCTAATTCAAATTTGGATCAGGGGGGCGTGTTTTATGTAAAACTAATGTGACCCGACGTGATTGACGTTTTTGCGGAACGGCGCATGCACCGTCCGTGGAATTTCCCAGTGTGCATTGATCCAAAGTACGCCACAAGGATGTCATTGGTTTCGACGTGAACATAAATGACGTCCAGCCCCATTCACGGACGAGTTACCCAAACGACGTAACTTGTTCAAATTTCGACGCGGGAACGACGGCCATACTTAACATTGTTACGCCGCACTTATGCCTCATATAGCAGGGGCAACTATACGCCGGGAAAAGCCTAACGTAAACGTCATAACTTTACTGCGTCGGCCACGCGTACTTTCGGGAATACGCGAATCTAGCTAATTTGCATACTCGACGCGGAATTCGACGGAAGCACCACCTAGCGGTCAAAAAAAAAAAATGCAGTTAAGATCAGACTTACGCCTGTCGGATCTAATGGATATCTATGCGTAACTTATTCTAAGAATCAGTCGCATAGATACGACGGGTCGGATTAGGACTTACGACAGCGCACATGGCGCTGCGCTGCCGTAAGTCATTTCAGAATCTGGCCCATAGTGTTTAATAAAGTTCATTGAATTTATTTGGTGTGTTGTGAGTTTTATTTATTGATATATTTATCTAATGTTTATTTGTACGGCCTACTCTCCCATGGATTTGGCATGTTCTCTTTGAATGGACTTTAATACTTTGGTTTTTATTTGCACTATCACCACTAGATGTCAACGCCCACCGTGATTAATTCATATAGTTTGTCTATATGTATTTTGATTATTAGGAGTGTGTTTTGTATGTATAGGAGGTTTTTTATTATTAGGGTTATACACATAAGTTTAATGTCATTTTCAAGTAGCCACTGGGTGGCACTGTTCACATTGACATAGCACATATTATTTATACGTTTTAGGTATATATTTTGTCATTGTTTATTTGGGAACACTGTGTGTTAAGCAGCTACCACAGTACACATGCAAATCATTTTAACCACTTTATTTGTATACAGTAATTTCTATTGTAGCGCAGAAGTTCCCTATATTGTTTAAACAGGGGTTATAACCATCCCTCCTTAGAGCCGGTGATCTGACGATATAGTTCCTCCTATCGATATGGTTCCCATCTTGACTGCGCAGGCGCAATCCGAGCCGACGGAAATCGCCGAACCTAAGCAGCTGTAGCAAGAGGTCCAGGGCGACGTGGAATTTGCTGTAAGTGGCCAGTCGGCCTCCTGGCTTTTTTTTTTTAACATACTCCAATCCACGGGAATTTTAAGGAATGAGCCTGGATGCCGCCCGAGGTTCGGAGATTTCCGTCGGCTATGTCTGCGCCTGCGCAGTCAAGCATCTCGATAGGGGAACTAGATTGACAAGACACCGGTTCACACACAGGCGGCACAAATTTGGGGGCAACTCGGCAAGGCGATCTCAAGGCGACTTGAGAGGCAACTTGCAAAATGACTTCTGTATTGAAGTCAATGCAAGTCGCCCAGAGTCGCCCCCAAAGTCGTACAGGAACCTTTTTCTAAGTCGGAGAGACTTGCGACGCTCCTATTAGAACGGTTCCATTGACTACTGCCGACCACAACATGTCAGGCGGCTGAATCGCCTTACAGGTTGCCCCTGTGTGAACCCTTTCTTACCCTATACAAAATTAAAAAAGGAAACAAAGCCAAAACTATGAAAAAGTGTTAGCTACTGTATAGGCACATTTTAGGCAGGACATTTAGATGTCAATCAGTAGAAGTAATACACTGTGATTTGGAGTCAGTCTGTTTAGGGGTGTTACGGTCAGTTGGGGATACTTTATCTCTGCTTAATAAAACCTTTTCAAGTCTTTTCTTCATTTCCTATTTATGTGATATTCATTGTGTCATCTGGTCTCTTCCTGCTTCGCTATATTCTCTCTCATTCAGCCCTGTTACTCTCACCTTGTCGCGGATCTGTGGGAAGATCTGCATGGTGGTCTCCAGCATGGCCTCAGCAAATGCATTCTTCACTTGTTCATAGTCCTGACCACGTTTCTGCACCTTCTTGTTTTTCCACTCCTCAAACCACTCGTAGGGGGTGAAGGAGAGTGCAGTGAGTGTGGATTTTCCTGGGATATCAATAAAAAGGAGCAGTCAGTATTATAGTAGGTGTGAATGCAGGTGTGAATGCAGCCTTACAGCCAAGGAAGCTGCTTTTGTTTGATCTGCAACTGCCATGCACATGTGATCAGTTATGACACCAGCCATTTGATAGTTTGACATTGTGGTTAAGGACACAAGCAAATGTGACAGTTAGTAATCCCAACATTCCAGGAATGTAATGTTTTCTTGAAACCGTTAAAGGGGTTGAAAAGCCTCGTGTTTCACCTTAATGCATCCTACTGCACGGGGGGGGGGGGGGGGGGGCGGCCAAGTCATACATTTGGCAGCTATGTACGCCGTGTGTATGACACGGGAGCGAGCCCGCAAGGTAACCCCCTTGGGAGAGGGCTTCCCAGAGGGGGTTATCTATTGCGGGGAGGAGCCGAGAGAGCAGCCGTGGGACCCCAGAAGAGGACGATCGGGGCCACTCTGTGCAAAACGAACTGCACAGTGGAGGTAAGCAAGACATGTTTGTTATTTTTTAAATGCAAACCCTGAGAGCCGGTTCACACAGGGTCGTTGTGGTGCACGCTCAGGTTGTGTTCAGGTCGCCTCACAATGTCGCGGTCAGAGCCGTGTCACCCATGTGTGAACCGGCTCCAGGGCCGGCCTTAGGTGTTCAGGCGCCCTGTGCGAGCTAATCCTGTGGAGGGGGGGTGACAGAGAGAGAGGAGGGGGGTGACAGAGAGAGAGGAGTGTGACAGAGAGAGAGGAGGGGGGTGACAGAGAGAGAGGAGTGTGACAGAGAGAGAGGAGGGGGGGTGACAGAGAGAGAGGAGGGGGGGTGACAGAGAGAGAGGAGGGGGGGTGACAGAGAGAGAGGAGGGGGGTGATAGAGAGAGAGGAGGGGGGTGACAGAGAGAGAGGAGGGGGGGGGTGACAGAGAGAGAGGAGTGGGGTGACAGAGAGAGGAGGGGGGTGACAGAGAGAGGAGGGGGTGACAGAGAGAGGAGGGGGTGACAGAGAGAGAGGAGGGGGTGATTGACAGGAAGGGGGCTGACAGAGCAGATAAGAGCGACCTTAGGGAGACACACAGCATGAGGCTGGACTCCAGCCAGCCCCGCCTCCACATGTGACCATCAGCCGACGCCGGTCCAATGGCAGACCCTCATGTTATGAGCCGTTCGGCCAATCACAGGGCACCCGCTTGGCTCAGACCGCAACGCCACTGTGTGACACTGATACTGTAGCGGGCACGGGATGCACGGCGCCACTCCAGATGTTTCAGCCGGGGGCCAGAGATCCGCTGCCACTGACCACATGACGGAATGTGTGCCCGGGTTGTCAGTGGGTGGAAACCCGGGCACATGTGTCAAAATCCAGACTTCCGGGGTCAAAACCGGACAGATGGCAACCCTACGCATGGCGCCTCTGTTGCCCATGGCGCCCTGTGCGGCCGCACGGCTCGCACACCCCAAAGGCCGGCCCTGACCGGCTCTATGTATCACTTTAAATTAATGGGTTTCGTTCTGACTTATGATTTACTTCTGCCCAGGGGCTCTGGGCTTCAGAAAAATGGCAGCCTCCAGCAAGAAGAAACAGGAGCAATGTTGGAGGCAATTTACAGCACACATCAATTTTGTTAGCATAATTATTAATGTGTAATGTAGTTCCTTGCTAAAGAACATTATTTTTTTTCAAGTTGTTGTGGGTAAAGTTCTGCTTTAAGAAGAGGTAAGCAATCAGAGCTTGAATATTTCCCCAAGTACAGGTTTCCTTTAACTAATGGTGCAAGAAATATGGTTGGTTGATATGGGCTACTGAAGTTTTCATATCATTGACCTTCATGTTGCCTCTTGTGTGTAAATGCATTTCTTTAGGTTTTTGATAGAGTATGGTATGGTTTAAAGGAGAAGTCCAGCCTGAGCTCCTATGGGTCACAGGGGTGCTATTTGTTTTGCACTCATGTGACCAGTTTTCATGACGTCACCAAGATCAGTCCAGTCACCGCGTCATCCCGACAAATAAAGTCTGGATCCGTCAGGTGACTATACTGATACCTGTCTCAGTGAGCCGCAGAGAGCTGCTGATTGACAGTCAGCATCGCTCTGCGCGGGGAGCTGTGAGAACTGAACCATTGGTGATGTTCGGTGGCTCGGTTCTCAGTTAACAGGTTAGCGGGGGACAGATGCAGCACGGGACCGATGCTGCATCCTCCTAGGCAAGCAAAAGACCTCCTGCACACTGGACATTTTTACAGCAGCTGTTTTTGGCTTCAGACGTTATTTTCTACAGTCAATAAACTCTATTATGTTATCCTGTGTGTCCATGCACACATACACTGTTATCAACTGTTTTTGGCTGGGTTGTTTTTTTGGCTGTAAACAAACCCCCAAAACTAGTGGATTCTGAGAGGAGTTTTTCAGCTGTAAAAACGCTCTAAATGTAAAAAAATGCCTAAAAACGTGGATTAACACTCAAAAAACGTGTCTCACCAGCGTTAACATTTTTGATACCAAAAAAAAAAGTTTAACACTTAACTGCAAAGCTACTTGCGTTTTTATAACGTTATTTTAGCATTCAGTGTGCATGGACTGTGTGCATAACATTTTTTTAAATTACTTGTCAACTCTGTCAACTTTTTATTGCTCTGTATTCCTGCTGAGGAGAATAGACTATGTTTGTCCTGGTAACCATAGTCATCCAGACAAAGTAAGAGGAAATCCAAAAGTCTGAGTTGTTACCAGAAGAGAATTCAGTGGCGATACCTGACAATTATCTGAGATCTATTCTCATTTCCTGTTGCTTTTCCAGGGCAGGAAGTGAATGGAAAGGACTCTGGCGGGACACAGGCAGTGAAAATAAATGTGATAGGGGTTTTAACCCTTCCCCATGCAAAACCAAATAAAATATTAAATAATCCCATACAATCTAGAGAAGTCTTACCTGGACAGCGCTCCTCATGGGTGGGATCTTTGGCAGAAGGGGAAGAAATATACAACATTGGCATGTGATTTGGAGCATCATCTGCAGAACTAGACAGATATTTTTTCTCCCTGTATTAGTAATGGATATACATGTTAGGGCCCAGAAATTTGTTTAAGAAAAAAAAAAGAAATCTAGCTTCATGTACCATGTACCGTTTTTGAAAAGAAAATTTCCAATTGCAATCACTTATATCCATCTATCCCCAGTGTAATTGGGCATAATAAGGTCTTAGTCCAGCCATAGACGGAGCAAATTTCTTTCCTGCAACCACAGACAGTGTTGACTCTTCTGCAGAGCCATTGTGTTCCCATGCCAGGGGAGCACTGGGGAAGCCATCCCTGGCAGGAGAACACAGCGATTATTGCTAGCCGCAATAATCACATGTAAAATCCGGCAGGCTGGTTGTACCCAAGTTGATTGAGCGATCAACTTGTGTACATTCAGCCTGCCCATACATGGTTCGAACCAGCTGAGATTCAAATCGTCTATGGCCAGCTTTACAAATTGCTTTGTGTACAAGTTGTAGTTGGCAGCAGTAGCTCTTCTCCGCTCAATAGGCGTTGGCTAATAATACCGTTAACGAGACTATTACTGCATGTCATGACTGAAGTGGCAATGTATAAAATAGAGGTTGTCTGAATTCTACCGCACTTAACATTCTTGGGTAAATCATACAAAATAATGCCCTGCAGAAACACATTACTCAAATGATACCATTACTAGTCAGATAAAATATGACATGCACCTAAATTCAACATGACTCAGTGTCACCAAGTTCTTACAGTTAGAGCAACTGTCTATGTAGCAGTTACATTCACATACCTTCCAGGGGGCGCTAAGTACAGAGTCCTCAGGCTGATCCAGCTATACTCATACATATGACCCTTTGTATTTTTGTAAATCAATAAAAAAAACTAAAAGGCATTTTTTACATTTTAGTTGGATAAAATCTCTGCCTAAATGAATTATCTTTTATCTCAATTTAAATAGAGGATATGAAAAATGTATCAGGCAGTGAAAACTCTATGTGAAAAGATCAGTAGATGCAGGCAGCTGGGGTTGCATGCAAATCACGACTTTCCCTGTAAAAGTCAAGATTAATTCCATACAATATTGGACCTTAGCTGCAGTTAGAAAGGCTCAATCACTGATAGCTAGGGAAGCTTGAGAGGTGAAAATGTGAGAATTTAACCACTTAAGACCCGGACCAAAATACAGGTAAAGAACCCGGCCAGTTTTTGCGATTCAGCACTGCGTCGCTTTAACTGACAATTGCGCGGTCGTGCGACGTGGCTCCCAAACAAAATTGGTGTCCTTTTTTCCCCCACAAATAGAGCTTTCTTTTGGTGGTATTTGATCACCTCTGCAGTTTTTATTTTTTGCGCTATAAACAAAAATAGAGCAACAATTTTGAAAAAAAAAAAATGCAATATTTTTTACTTTTTGCTATAATAATTATCCCCCAAAAATATATTAAAAAAAGTATTGTTTTCCTCAGTTTAGGCCGATACGTATTCTTCTACCTATTTTTGGTATAAAAAAATAAATAAATCGCAATAAGCGTTTATCGATTGGTTTGCGCAAAATTTATAGCGTTTACAAAATAGGGGATAGTTTTATTGCATTTTTATTAATGATTATTTTTTTACTACTAATGGCGGCGATCAGCGATTTTTTTTCATGACTGCGACATTATGGCGGACACATCAGACAGTTTTGACACATTTTTGGGACCATTGTCATTTTCACAGCAAAAAATGCAATAAAAATGCATTGTTTACTGTGAAAATGACAATTGCAGTTTGGGAGTTAACCACTAGGGGGCACTGAAGGGGTTAAGTGTGACCTCATATGTGTTTCTAACTGTAGGGGGGCGGGGATGGACGTGTGACGTCATTGATCGTCTTTCCCTATATCAGGGAACAGACAATCAATGACAGCGCTACAGTGAAGAACGGGGAAGCTGTGTTTACACACAGCTCTCCCCGTTCTTCAGCTCCGGGGACCGATCGCGGGACTCCGGCGGTGATCGGGTACGCGGGTCCCGCGGGCGCGGAGCTTCGGACCGGGTCGCGGGCGAAAGAGGACATACAGGTACGTGCTTGTGCCCAGCCGTACCATTCTGCCGACGTATATGTGCAGGAGGCGGTCCTTAAGTGGTTAAGCTCAGATTTGTATTTAACGTCAGTCACCAATACCTCTGGATCTAAGGATCATTTTGCTTTTTGCTGAAGGTAACCTGATTTTGCAGTCATATGCTCAAAGCTTTACATGCAACTTGTAGCTAGCCATTTAAATAGTTTGTTGATAGTTTTCTGCTTAGAATCCATAAAACATAGTTGTATGTAATGAATCTGAAACTCACAGTTTCTTCAGGTCGTTGTCTGGCAAGTAGATATAATTAGAAGCGGGAAGGCTGAGATCTTCTTTTGAGCCTCGAATGCCAATAAAAAGGCTGAAGCCTCCTGAGCCATGCTTTACCATACTCAGCTGGGACTGGATCTCTAGAGGGAAATTGTAGTCACAAAGAAACGTTAATTAAAGTGGACTTTCAGTCACTTTTTCTTCTGCCCTTGTTATTTTAACTTTAGATAGTAAAACATTTTTTTTCTACCAGTAAATACCTTATACAGCCCACGTCCTGTGTTTTGTCTGGTCATTAGCCTAGGCTTATGACATCATGCACAGCTCTCTCTAACTCTAGTGAGAGTTGGCCAGGAATGGAAGGGGGGGGGGGTGAGTCATAGGAGGGCAAATCAGAGCTGCAGAGCTGGAGGTGTGCTTCTGTGTAAATCCAGGAAGTGAACGTGCAGCAGCTTCAGCTGCCCACAGTTAAAATAGAAACAGCTAGACTCAGTGGAGAGAGATGTCTGCAGCATATTTGGCAAGTACAGAATGACAGTATATATAAAATAAAATGCAAAGTGGTTGGAGGGAAGCTTCAGAATGTATTTATTACAAATTATGTGAGCAGACTGCAGTTCCTCTTTAACCACTTCCATACCAGGCACTTATACACCTTCCTGCCCAAGCCAATTTTCAACTTTCAGCGCTGTCGCAATTTGAATGATAATTGTGCGGTCATGCTACACTGTACCCAAACAAATGTTTTTATCATTTTGTTCCCAAAAATAGAGCTTTCTTTTGGTGGTCTTTGATCACCTCTGCAATTTTTATTTTTGAAAAAAAATATTTTTTTCTTTGTTTCGGTTAATTTATTTTGTAAATAAGTACCTTTTCTTCTTCAATGACGGGCACTGATATGGCTGCACTGACGGGCACCGATAAGGCAGCACTAATGGGCACCGATAAGGCAGCACTGATGGGCACCGATAAGGCAGCACTGATGGGCACCGATAAGGCAGCACCGATAAGGCGGCACTCATAGGCAGGACTGATGGGTACTTATGGGTGGCACTGATGGGAGTTGCAAAGAACGCTTGTCAAGCAATCAGACTGGTATACGGCACCGCCAGGAATACCCTACTGTAATTCCTCCTGGGTGGCGATGAGTCCATAGTCAGGGATGCTTCTAGTGGGTCTGATGTCTCCTTGCTCTCCACGCTCATCGCATGATTTTATCTAATAAAACCTTTTAAACGATAATACACTAGGTCGGTGCACCCTCCTTTTTCTTTTCTTTTTTCTTTTCTTTTTTAGTTGCATGAATTCCCATGGTTCTGAGGAGGGCTGAAAGATCCTAGACTTTGCCTTAAAATTGGATTACGTTACCCCCTAGCGGAAAAAACAGAGCGCAGGAGATTTTTTGTGTGCTATTGGCACTGATAGATGGCATGGACGGGCACTGATGGGCACGGATGAGCACTGATAGGTGGCACTGATGACACCTGTGGGTGGCACTGCTGGGCATCACAAATTTTGTTTGTGCCATGATGGTGCCAGTCAGTGCCCATTTAAGGGCACTGATTGGCATATGTTATGTATACATTTGTACATGTGGATGACCATGGGGACTGACCTGGCCATCCACATGTTGGGTGCTTCCCTGGTGGTCCTGGGCAGCATCCTGGTGGTCCAGTGTGGGCATCCGAGGGGGGGTTGCGCTGATAAACAAGCCGCATCAAACGGCTGAAGAAACACTGGATTCCATAAACACAGCCCTATTACAGTCAGCCGACTTAATAGCGCCGAAACGTAAAACCCGCATCCGGAAAAATACATTACTGAAGCAAGAGCGCAGAAGGGCGGAAGCCGCCTGGAAAAGAAGCTCTTCAGATGAGAACCTCACCATCTACAAAGCAACAACAAGAAAATACCACAAAGAAATCACAAAGCCAAGAAAAACTATTTTTCCGAGGCTATCAACAGCGCCCTGAATCGCCCACGCGAACTCTTCAAGTTGGTCACTCAGACCATGAATCCAGGATGCCTTGAAGCCCCCAATTCGGACTCACAAGAATTTTGCAGTGAATTGTCGGATTACTTTATTAATAAAATCGAGGGGATCCGACAAAGCATTCAGCAAAATAATTCCCCCCTCAACCCTCCCCGTAATGATTTACACAATACCTGCAGTAATTCACCACAACCAGGTAAGTTCACAGTTCACGCTGGAACCTATCTCTATCCATGCCACAAAAAATATCATCGGTACTCTGCGTAACAGCACCGCGCCGAATGATATCATCCCCACTAAACTGCTGAAGGAATGCGCCGACATCCTGGCACCTCCTATCACGCAGCTTATCAACCAATCCTTCAGGGAAGGCATAGTGCCCTCCCAGTTGAAGGAGGGTATAATTCGACCCATCTTGAAGAAACCCAACCTGGACCCCAAGGACCCACTCCACCGTCATCCAATAACAGGCCTAAATGTACTCTCAAAGGTAATGGAAAAAGTAGTGGTACAACAGCTGCAACAGCATCTAGATACCCACAACCTACTTGATCCATTTCAATCGGGATTCCGGCCTGGACACGGGACAGAAACCGCATTGCTCAAAATATGGGACGACGCTCTCGAGGCCGCAGACGAAGGAGAATCTTGTCTTCTGGTTCTGTTGGACCTAAGCGCAGCCTTCGACACTGTAGACCACAAGCTTTTATTGACTCGGCTAGCTGAAGTAGCCAGAGTCGCAGAAGGCGATTTATCTTGGTTCTCCTCTTTTTTGGAAAACCGATCGCAAATAGTGAAGTTAGGACCTTTCACTTCTGAGAAACGCACATTATCGTGCGGAGTCCCTCAAGGATCCCCCCTGTCGCCGGTGTTATTCAACATCTATCTTCGCCCTCTTTTTGAGATTATTAGCAGTCAAAAACTGCTCTACCACTCATATGCAGACGACACGCAACTATATTTCCGCATTTGCAATAAAAAGGATCATCACCTCAATCTAGAGACATGCCTCTCTTTGATAGAGGACTGGATGACAAAGAGTTATCTTAAACTCAACGGAGCGAAAACAGAACTTCTCCTGTTTCACGCCAAACGTATGAATAGTCCTGCAACAACTTGGACCCCCCCGCCCATTCTGGGCAAAATCATCACCCCTAGCGCCAAAGTCAAAAGTCTTGGGGTCATCTTTGACTCCTACATGACAATGGATGCACAAATAGGGTCAGTAGTCAGCGGATCTCACCATCTGCTTCGCCTACTACGCAGACTTACTCCTTTTATTCCCAAGGAAGACATATCGGTCGTGGTGGGAGCTATTGTAAACTCAAGATTGGATTATGCAAATGCCCTTTACCTCGGACTCCCCAAGTACCAAATCGCTCGTCTACAAGTCGTTCAAAATACGGCCGCTAGACTTGTGACTGGGGAAAAAACCTTGGGAATCAATCTCACCCTCACTGAGAACCCTTCACTGGTTACCAGTAAAAGACAGGATTGCTTTTAAAGCACTCTGTCTAACGCATAGATGTATCCATGGGAATGCTCCCCATTATCTATGCGAAAAAATAAAAGCTCATAATCCCAATCGCGTTCTGCTATCCACCAATCAAAATCTCCTCCAGATACCGAAAGCCAACTACAAGTCCAAAGGAGAAAGGAGATTCGCGGTCCAAGGGCCTAGACTATGGAACGCTTTACCAACCAGCATTCGGTTGGAGGAGAACCACTTGGCGTTCAGGAGAAAGATCAAAACTCATCTCTTTTGATACCAAAGGAGACAGGAACAACAAGCGCCCAGAGGCGATTAAGTTCGCATGTGTTGCGCTATATAAGTTTTCATTCATACATTCATTCAGCGCAAACCCCCTTGTCCGGAGAGCTGCCGATCGGCTCTCCTCTACTTGCGTCTGTCATACGTGAGTGAGGAAGGGCCGTTGATCGTCTCTTCCTGTTTACATCGTGATCAGCCGTGATTGGACACGGCTGATCACATGGTAAAGAGCCTCCGCCGGACTGACACACCACACCACCGATCGCTGCGATGCGCGCCCGCACGGGGCGGCTGTTATCCTGCAAGACGTTAATAGACGTCCAATCAGGATAACACAACCATTACCCGGACGTCAATATGCTATTGACCAGGCGGGAAGTGATTAAAGAGGAATGCATGGTTCACCAGTCATGGGAGTGCAATACAGCGTGATCCTTCACACGTGTAGGCATGTGCAATTAGCCACTTGGCCACTAGGTGGCTCTGTTCCCATTATAGCCTGTATAAAAGAAAGTTATAGCAAGTGATAGCTTCTCTTTTAGCTAGAGCAGGGGTCTCCAAACTATGGTTCTCCAGTTGTTCAGGAACTACAGTTGCCATCATGCCTAGTCATGTCTGTGAATGTCAGAGTTTTACAATGCCTCATGGGACATGTAGTTCCCCAACAAGCTGGAGGGTCGTAATTTGTAGATTCCCGAGAGCCCTCCTGTATTGATGTCATGGGTGAGTCAGTGGCCATTTATAAGGCAGGTTGCTAGGAGTCTGAGGGCACAGGAGGTGCACACCCCACGGCTGTGAGGATGTAACCAGCACGTGTCGGCCCTGGAGAGGGCAGGAGACTAGGAGGAGTGGACCTGTACTCAAGAAAATCATTTTTTTTTCAGAAGCTGGTTTTATAGAATTAGAAGAGTATGCATGCTTATGCTTATCAAGAAGGAGTGAAGTACCGCTAGACATCCCTGATGCTGGCGAGGGACAAAAAATACGAATAGGGTAAAAAAATTAATACAAATCTAACCCCATTGATTATTTGCCCCAGAAGAATCAAGCTGGGAGGTCTAGAGAGGTCAGGAATGCAATCACTCATCACTGCCAACCAGAAAGTATATAGGCCATTGTGCGTCTGTGCTCATATCTGTATGTGAATTCTCATTGATTCCCTTTATTGCCCAAAAATGCCAAACCCTAGTGAAAAAAAATAAAAAATAAAAAAATAAAAGCTATGAATGTGCAAATATTTCTGATTTCATTTGTTAAACATTATAATGTCAGGGCCTGAAAAATGAATGGTTAATTTTTCACTATCATACAAGGTGAGGCACAGATTGGACAGATTAATGATTAACAAGAACCTCTGCCAACACTAGAATTCTACAGGTCTGGTATCTGCAGACATTTTATCCTCACATGAACTTTGGATCCTTAGTTCTAATTTAAATAGTTTGTATAGGGAACCATTGGGGGGGGGGGGGGGTGTCACTGCTTAACCCCCCCCCCCCCCCCTCCCCCTTATTGCCTCCTATTCTTTGCTTCCCTCCTTTCCCTCTATTATTCTTTCCACCATCACCTACAGAATTTTGTATTTCCGAATTTCATCTAATCCATTGAACTGTTCAGTGTTATCAGGTCCCCAAGCATGCATGAATACCTGTACTTGGCTTTTGGTGTTACGAGTTATTCCTAGAATACGGATATTCTATTTACTGGACAAATACCAGTAGTTATAAAGTAACCCAGCAGGAAATCTTGGCCACTTGCGTTTTTTTGTGCATACATACAGTGGCGTAGCGTAGGGGGTGCGAGGTGGGCCACCGCCCCGGGCACAAAATTTAGAGGGGCGCTGTCACGAGTGTGGAGAGGAGGGAGCGCCAACAGATGGGACATAGGAACATATACATGATGCCACCACTCCAGGCTTTACCAGTCATTATCAAGCACGCTCTCCACTTCCCTACAGCCACTGCTGTCTCACACAGTGGA
This sequence comes from Rana temporaria, assembly GCF_905171775.1. Classification (NCBI taxonomy): domain Eukaryota; kingdom Metazoa; phylum Chordata; class Amphibia; order Anura; family Ranidae; genus Rana; species Rana temporaria. The sequence goes on from NC_053491.1 coordinate 412,011,361, forward strand.
TCATGTGACCAGACTGGAGCTAGCTGAAAACAGGTAAGTCCATGGGTCGGGGGGGGGGGGGGGCAAATTACTTGCCTTGCCCCAGGTGCTGACAACCCACGCTACGCCACTGCATACATATACTTACTGATCTTATTCATTCTTTGTACTTTACAAAGTCCGAAATTAAATTAAAATAGCAACCAGAGTTCAGCTTGTAAATGATTTAAGAATTCCTATTGGTTGCCATGTACTTTTTTTTTACAGTTAGTTCCTATTAGGTAGATTCAGGTAGACTGGATTAAATTTAGGGCGGCGTAGCCTAGCCTGTTTAGGCTACCCTGCCGTAAATTAGCTAGGCTAGTAGTGATTTTCAATCTACTTACCTGCTAATCTACGGCGGCGTAGCCTCAAACGAGCAGGTGTAAGGGCACCTAATTCAAATTGGTTGGAGGGGGCGTGTTGTATGGCAATGTGGCTTGACCTCACGTTTGACGTTTTTTGCTACTGCACATGCGCCGGGCGCCTACATTTCCCAGTGCGCATTGCGGCTAAGGACGCCGTACGGGCCTATTGATTTTGACGTGGACGTAAACGACGCAACTCCCAATTCGCGGACGACTTGCGCAAATGACGTAAAAAATTCGAACCTCGCGGCGGGAACGGCGGCCATACTTTAACATTGTTATTCCACCTCATAGGTGGAATAACTTTAGGCCGCCTAAGGCCTTACGGAAACAACGTAATTCGACTGCGGCGGCCGCGCGTACGTTCGTGAATCGGCGTACAAGCTCATTTACATAATCTACGCCGGCCGCAATGGAAGCGCCATCTAGCGGCCATCAGCAACATTGCAATCTAAGATAGGACAGCGCAAGCCGTCCTATCTTAGATATGTTTAAGTGTATCTCTGTTAGAGAATACACTTAAACATAGGTCGGTGCAGATTCAGAGTTAGGTCGGCTTATCTGAAGATAAACCGGCCTAACTCTTTCTGAATCTACCTACATGTGATTTGTATTTGAAGGAGATGCCATGTGTAAGCAGAATGTAGATGACACTTTTGTGCAGCACAAAAAAAAAAAAGAGAAAAAGAAAAAAAAAAAAAAACTTTATGACTTGACTACCTTTTTCTTTCCTCGTATTCTGATTAACCCGGGTTAATCACCGCCAGGTTAAACCGCTAGGTACACCTTTGTAATACACATGTAGAAGCTGTTCAACCTGCTCATCCAGTCTTGAGATTTACACAGCCCTGCCAGACAGCAGAGCCAAGCTGGTTACATGACTTTTCTTTACTGCAGTTACATAATAGACCTAGACCACCTTCTTTTCTCTAAATCATAAAGGAGCAGCAAACTGATTAGGTCATTTCTTTGCCCTTTCTCGTCCTGTTAGCATGTTCCTTATTAACACAAAGTATGCTGCACCCCTAATTGCCCCGTACTACTACCCCTTCCTCATGATGTCCAAGCCCATCTGTCCAGGGATATCAAGATGCTCATGCCATGTCAAATTCAGGGATTTACATTAGTCCCATTTAATCTAAGTTTAAAGATTTTTCCTGAATACGTATAGAACTGTACTAAAGGGTATTTAAGGCAAAATTTCGGGAAGATATTAAACTGACTCTCCATCTATGGAGTTGCAAGAAAACATAAATGTGACAATAGAACCAAGGCTGGCTCAGCACTAAACAACCAAAAGCTTGAAGTCTGTTAATTCATGTATTTTATATTCATATCTCGTATTTCTGGTATACACAGCGTTAGCACCCTGCACTTACCTGGGAGTGATCTGGCCTCCGGCGGTAGAAGTTTTTCATATGTATTAAAAATTCCAGCATCAGAAATGATAACAGGAGCAAAAATATTCACTGGATCCATGCCTTTTCCTCTGACAGAGACACCTGCAATGAATGACAGCAATCATGACTTGTGATACTTCTACTGAATGTATCCAAACTTAAAACAACATTGTTTATAAATTGCAGCAAACCATTCTTTTGATGTGGTGGCTACATTAGTCTTCTTTTTACTTGATTTTTGCCAGTAATGCCTTAGTGCAGGGGTGTTAAACTCAATTTCTTCATGGGCCGCATCGGCATTATGATTACCCTCAAATGGGCCGGTTGTATCTGTAAGATTAGATGTCCAGCGTGTCCCCTCCCCTTACTTTAGATGTCAAGAGCCACCCCACCATCAGAAGTTGTGTCCCCCACTCTCCCAAACATCACAGTTCACCCTCCTTTCCTTTTGCTGCTGCTGGGAAGAAGCTGGATGCATTGCTTTAAAGCAGAAAGTACAGGGTCAGGAGGAGGACCAGAGGAGGGCTGGAGCTCTCCGGCAGCTGCAGGAGAGGTGTGAGGGCCACATGAAATGGCCTGGAGGGCCAGATTTGGCCCGCGGGCCTTGTGTGTGACACCTGTGCCCTAGGGTGACAACACTTGCACACTGTACTGCGTTTTTAGACGAGAAATGTTGTCACCCTAGAGCAGTGATTGCGACCCTTGGCATCCCAGATGTTGTGGAAAAAAGGGATATCACCGCTTTAGGCAGGTCAAATGAAAGTAAAAGCCTCTCCTCCAGAGTAGAAGCCCCAGGTGGCAATGCATGTAACAATGCAAATGGAAAGAAATTCTGGACAGCCGCACTCTCAAAAACGATTTTTGCCTTTATTCAAAAAATTGATTAAAAAATACATGCCACAGCAGATCAGAACGGACAGAAGTGCCGACGCATTTCACACTAGCAGTGCTTAGTCATAGCTAGTCATCAGCTATGACTATGCACTGTTTGTTAGTGTGAAACGCGTCAGATCTTCTGTCCATTCTGATCTGCTGTGGCATGTATTTTTGAATTAATTTTTTGAATAAAGGCAAAAACGTTTTGGGGAGTGCGGCTGTCCAGAATTTCTTCCCATTTGCATTGTTAAATGCATTGCCAGCACACAGCTCCTTTCTCTATCTGTAAAGTAGAGCGTGTCCTGACCCTCTGGCTCGCCGCCCCCCCCCCCCCCCCCCCAAGAGGCTTTCGCCACACCAGGGAGAAAGCCTTGCATTATTGTGTGGAGTTACAGACAGAAGAACAGGAAGTGAGGATTTCTCAGAAGAAATAAGGACATTTAAAAGCAAAATTGAAGGATGAGGTAAGTGAAGGAGGACTGCACTAAGGTAAAGGAAGCTATTTAGGGATTTTTTTTTTTTATCTTTACAACCCCTTTAAGGCTTACCTATAGGTAGTGTTTAGGAGAGATTTACTTTATATGCAGCAGGTGATGTCACCCGTGCTGTTCCTTCAGAGATCTGTGCTGTAAACGGCGGCTCCTGCGTGCATGCGCGGGAGTGACGTCATCACGGCTCCAGTCACTTACTTGGAGGAAGACTGGGTGAAGATGGAAGCGCCTTCAATGGCGACAGCATGCCGCTGGAGGGCTTCGATCCAAGGTAAGCTTCACATAATGTGCTAGTAGGTTACGCCTACTAGCACATTATGACATTGCCTCGCATGTTTACTACCGCCCAAGTAATTGTGAGTATTGGACAGTTTAGGCCTGACAGCTGAAAACCATGAGGCAAGTTTGGTTACCTGGCATCTGGTTACCTTGTGCCTGTGCACAACTTCTGGTATCGAGGTAAAGCCTCTTACACACAATCAGATTTTGACGGGAATTGTGTGAAGACAGGCTGTTGTCGGAAAATCTGACCGTTTGTACACTCCAGCGGACAATTGTTGTCGGATTTTCCACAGACAGATGTGGGATGGCATACTTTAAAATTGATCAGCACACCACTTTATGATTGCAGCTGTTATAATTTATTCATGTGTTGTTGTTGTTTTTCTTCTATTTGAATGTGCACCATACTAGCGTTTTAGTACCATTTTTAATATATGCTTTAAAATTGTCCGCCAACAAATGTGTGTTGTCATATTATCTGATCGTGTGTTCACAAGTCCATCGGACAAAACTCCAAAGTACAAACACACATGCTCGAAAGCAATGCTCACTATAACACAACATTAGCAGAAGTTGCCCAAAGGGTGGTCCTAAAGAGCTGAAAAAAAACATGTAGTTTCGTGTTTGATGGCCAACAATTCTTTGCCTTTTGTATGCAATACAAGTTCACGGCCAAAGCCCTTAGGACAAAAGTCCTACGCTTTGTCCGATGAAAATCCGATCGTGTGTACGAGGCTTAACTTTTACAAGACATACTATAATCTGGATACATAGGAACCATCACAGTTGTATTGGAGAAATAGGTTTTTGTTTTATTTTTGGCATACGTAGATTTTACACCGCAGTATCAGAGCACGCTGGGCGCTGCCAAGAGACTATAGGACAATGAAACTTCCACAGGCCTCGCCATAGAAAGCCCCGGGGCTGGCAGACGTGACATGATTAGATGTACATCAGCAACTCTGACATGTCAATTCATGAAAAGAAAGAACACGTTCATGCAGACATAATCACGCCTATTCAATAACACATTCTGTAATCCAGGTGAACCATTTAGAATTGATCTCACTCTCATCAAACTTAAAAAAAAAAAAAAAAAAAACGTGGCGATTGGCTGCTGCTGGTTACCGCACTGCTTTATGGAATAGGAATAAACAGACTTGATGTCTATAATCTTTTTTCAAATACTGCAAGAAAAAAACAGCATGATGTATAAGAATTACCACTGAAAAACGGTTTATAGTTTCACCTCCCTATCTAAAGCCGGCCATACTTGTACATGTATGGGCAGAATGATTGTACCAACGTCAATCCATCGATCAACATTCGATTACTGCTGGTGGCTATAGCAGCTAGCAGTAATCATTGTGTTCTGCTGGCCCGGGAAGCCCCTTCACCCCCCCCCCCCCCCCGGGCCAGCAAGTCTTCGTGTGGTGAACTGCATTACCAGCCTGTTCAAAGTTAATGGGCTGCAATGCTCCTCAAAGAAATACACTATATTACCAAAAGTATTGTGACACCTGCCTTTACAGGCACATGGACTTTAATGGCCTCCCAGTCTTATAGGTGGATTCAGAAAGACTTAGGCTGACGTATCAGTAGATACGCCAGCCTAAGTCTGAATGTGCGCCGGTGCTAATTTAAGCGTATTCTGGTAACCAGATACGCTTAAATTAGGCTCAGATACGAGCGGCGTAAGTGTCTTACACCGTCGTATCCTAAAGTGTAATTTTTAGGCTGACCGCTAGGTGGCGCTTCAATTGCGGTCGGCGTAGAATATGTAAATCACTAGATACGCCTATTCACGAACGTACGCCCGGCCGACACAGTACAGATACGCCGTTTACGTAACGCATTATCAGGCCTAAAGTTATTCCATCAAATAGCTGGAATAGTAATGTTAAGTATGGCCGTCGTTCCCGCGTCGAAATTTGAAAATTTTACGTCGTTTGCGTAAGTCGTCCGTGAATAGGGATTTACGTCATTTACGTCCACGTCAAAACCAATAGGACCGTGCGGCGTACTTAGCCGCAATGCACACTGGGATATGTACATGGACGGCGCATGCGCCGTTCCAAAAAAACAATCACGTCAGCTCAACCCAAATTAACATAAAACACGCCCCCTCAGCCTATTTTGAATTAGGCGCGCTTACGCCCGCCGCATTTACGCTATGCCGCCGTAACTTAGCAGGCAAGTACTTTATGAATCATGTACTTGCCTCGCTAATTTACAGCGGCGTAGTGTAAACACGATACACTACGCCGCTGCAAGGATAAGCCTGCCTACCTGAATCTAGCTATTAGTCTGTAGTGTTCAATATTGAATTAGCCCCCTTTTGCAGCTATAAAAGCTTTAACTCTTCCGGGAAGGCTGTCCACAAGGTTTAGGAATGTGTCTATGGGAATGTTTGATCATTCTTCCAAAAGCGCATTTGTGAGGTCAGGCACTGATGTGGATGAGAAGGCCTGGCTCTCAGACTACACTCTAATTCATCCCAAAGTTGTTCTATTGGCTTGAGGGCAGGACTCTGTGCAGGCCAGTCAAGTTCCTCCACCACAAACTCTCGCATTCATGTCTTAATGGACCTTGCTTTGTGCACTGGTCCAAATCATTTGGTGGAGGGGGATTATGGTATGGGGTTGGACTTGGCCCCTTAGTTCCAGTGAAGGGAAATCTTAAGGTGTCAGCATACCAAGACATATTGGACAATTTCATGCTCCCAACTTTGTGGGAACAGTTTGGGGATGGTCCCTTCCACTTCCAACATGACTGAGCGCCAGTGCACAAAGCAAGGTCCATAAAGACATGGATGAGCGAGTTTGGGGTGGCTGAACTTGACGGGCCTGCACAGAGTCCTGACCTCAACCTGATAGAACACTTTTGGATGAATTAGAGCGGAGACTGCGAGCCAGGCCTTCTTATCCACATCAGTGCCTGACCTCATGAATGCGCTTCTGGAGGAACGATCAAACATTCCCATAGACACACACATCATTTAACAAAGCATGTATGGCCACCATCATACATATACCCTCATCATGCTTACCACATGCTCTTCCGTCTCCATTGAGCAGGATCTTTTCCACTGTAGCTCTTGAGAGCACCGCGCCCCCAGCCTTTGCAATCGTTGGCGCGAGGTGGTACGTGATTTCACTGGCACCTCCGGTGGGGTACCAGGCTCCACGCATGTAGTGGTCAATCAATACAGAATGTAGAGCAAAGCTGGCTTTATCTGGGAAAACACCTGTCAAAGGGAAAAAAAAAGTCACTGCAGTTAAATTTATTAAAATGCTTTATCTAAAGAAGAAAAAGTCCCAATTACATTCATACATACATAAAAAAGATGAACTGAACTTCATCGAAACATTGACAATAAAATGCTGTCGTTTTGATCCATCTCCTCTGCAAGACCTGTTAGTGCCCCCATACTAAAAAATGTCCAGAGATTATCACATGGATTATTTTTAAGACAAAAGCCAAAACTTTTTGTAGGTTTCAGATGGAAGGGGGAAGTATTAGAACCTCCCATATATTTATGGTTGCCTGTGTCGCTGTTGGAGAGTCATCCGCCCAGATTCAGAGAGCAGGCGCACATTACGCCGCCGTAGAGTAACCAATGTACGCTATGCCAACGCAGCGCAGAGAGGCAAGCAATGCATTCAGCAAGCTATTGCTCCCAACGCTGCGCCAGTGTGGTGTGGGATTCGAAGGCGTATGTGGAAGTGGGCGTGACCCATGCAAATGAGGCGTGAACCCATGCAAATGATGGGCCGAGCGCCAGACATATACCTATCACGAACGGCGCATGCGCCATGACGTGGACGCATCCCCCTGCGCATGCTCACAACCACATCGGAACAACTGCCTAAAGTACGCCGGATCACTGCCTATGGCGTGAACGTAACCTACGCCCAGTCAGACACACGTCCAACGTAAAATACGCCGGCTTGTGTTCCCTGGTGCAGACCTTTGCATGTCTGCTGCTGGGTTGCACCTCCTTTATGGGGAATAACTTTACGCCAGACGTACAACGTACGCGCACCTCGCGTCGGGCGCACGCAGGTTCGTGAATCGCCGTATTTCACTCATTTGCATGTTTGAATGGCTAATCAATGGGAGCGGCACCATGCTCCCAGCCTAAATGTACGCCCACCCTACGCCGGCATAAGCAAGATACGTCGGCGGGGTGTAGCCTGGTTTTAGGCGCATATCTGTTTGTGGGTCTGGCGCAGAGATACGACGGCGCACATTTGCACTTACGTCGGTGTAACTTGTTATACGTCAGCATAAGTGCTTTGTGAATCTGGGCCATCCTTTTCAGTTAGTCCCAGCGAGTGTTGTCACTGGGACAGAAAGTGATGGGAAATCCAACATTACCACTGTTCGCAAAATAAGACTTGAAGGGAAATCTACATGATCCAGTGACAACTGTATAAGATCGAATCTTCCCTAATTTTGGAGAGATTTTCTCTCACTTTGTTGTATTTGTGGACAGGAAGTGAAGAGAAATCTCCTCAAAGGGTCACAGACAGCTACCCCCCCCCAAATTTCAAGTAAAAAGCCGCGTATACACAACCATTTTTAATAAAATTTAATAAAATTTGACGTGATTCTTGTCAAGCCTGCCTTGCATATACACAATCATGAAAAAAAAATGCTGGAGCAAAGCGTGGTGACGTACAACACGTACGACGGCACTATAAAGGGGAAGTTCCATTTGGATGGCTCCACCCTTTGGGGCGGCTTTTGCTGATTTCGTGTTAGTAAAAGTTTGGTGAGAGATGATTCGCGCTTTTCAGTCTTCGTGCTTTTCAGTCTGTTACAGCGTGACGAATGTGCCATCTCCATTACAAACGCTAGTTTTACCAGAATGAGCGCTCCCGTCTCATAACTTGCTTCTGAGAATGCGTGTTTTTTTCACGTTGTTAAAGCCTACACACACGACGTGAAAGAGACAGAAAATATTCAGCCAAACAGCAGTTGCATCCTTTCAGATGCAAACCCGGTTTGGGTATTCAGGCGGCAATAGGCGCAGCTAGAGAATTGACCATCGTGCTGTATAGTGTGGACAGAGAAATCAGGCTGAAGGAAAACGATCTAAGTTTATGACCAGCGCTATTTTGTATTAGCAGAGATGAACAGCAAATCGGATAAACAATATGACAGGTTGGACGATGTGCTGCTCAGATGAAGGCCTCCTAAAGACAGAAGATTTGCCATCATTCATGTCAGGCCTATTTGACCTTGGAAGTAATGTGTTAATCAGATCTATCCACTCATCCCACCTCAGGCAAATATCTAGATTCACCCTGGTGGATAATCAGTGTGACAAGATGAGAACTACACCTATCCTCACCTGCCAGGATGCAGCCTATCACTGATCAGTGCAGCGCTCACCACCAGCCGCACCTTAATACCAATTCAGCTTCTAACTTCAAACTCAAACAGCCTATGGTCAAATGCGCGCGTTACATCTTACACCTTACGAAGGGAAACTCCAAAGCACCAAACGTGATCCAGTCAGGGTCGGGTCATCATCAGGATGAAAAATAAAAAGTATACACCCATAAAAAAACTTTTGTTTAAAAAAATAACAAGTACAATTTGCAAAGGGACTCACACTAAGCAAATCCTTGGGCAATAGGTTTAAAAAAACTTGCATACACTTATGTCACGTACACATGACGTTTTTAAGGGTCTAGAAAAAACAAAGGGACAGATCCACAGTGAGAGTACGCCGGCGTATCTACTGATACGCCGGCGTACTTTCAAATTTCCCGCGTCGTATCTTTAGTTTGGATCCTCAAACCAAGATATGACGGCATCTGGGTTTGATCCGACAGGCGTACGGCTTCGTACGCCTTCGGATCGTAGATGCAATACTCCGCTGGGTGGAGTTTGCGTCGTTTTCCGCGTCGGGTATGCAAATTAGCTTTTTCCAACGATCCACGAACGTACGCACGGCCGTCGCATTCTCTTACGTCGTCTCTAGTCGGCTTTTTCCGGCGTATAGTTAAACCTGGTATTTTGCGGCGTATAGATAGACTTGCCATGTTAAGTATGGCCGTCATTCCCACGTCGAAATTTGAAATTATTTTTTTTGGCGTAAGTTTTTGCGTTAAAAAATGACATTGTGCTTACTCCATTACGAACGCTAGTTTTACCAGAACGAGCGCTCCCGTCTCATAACTTGCTTCTGAGCATGCGTGTTATTTTCACGTCGTTAAAGCCCACACGACCATTTTTTTACAACCTTAAAAACGACAACGTTCAATTGTATTCCATATTCTTTATACAATGTCTTCATTTATTTGTCAAATTGTTATCTGAATGTAACGATACTTAATTGCTTACTTGTTTTGTTACTTATTTTGAAAAACCAATAAATATTTCGAACCTAAAAATGACAACGTTATAAACGTCGTGAAAAAATAGAGCATGTTCGAAATTTTTAATGCCCATTTTTTTAGATCGTGAAAAATGCTCTGAAGCCCACACCCGATAGTTTTTAATGACATTAAAAAAAAAAATACTTAATTTTTTAGAACCCGAAAAACGGTCGTGTGGACGCGGCATTAGATTTTCTGCAGATTTCTGTCTTCATATTTACCAAAACCATATAATATGAGATCAAACCTTAAAAGTTTCAATTTGTAGGCAAAAATCTGCAGAAAATCTAATAGTGATACAGTATGGGGTCTTATTAATTACCACAGCCGTTTGATCCTAGGGAAATCCTGAAAACATCACCTGTTGGGGGTATTTGAGGACTCGCATTGAGAAACATTTCTCTAAACCCCTAGACAAAAACAAGCAGTTAACCCATGCAGTGTGGCCACAGCTCCAACGCATGAGAACAAAATTGTCTGGAGTTCCGCTTTAACCGGTTCCTTACCGAGTCATTGTAAAATGACGTCGGCAGGAACCTTCCCTCCCTCCGGGTGGACGTCATATGACATCCTGGGTTTCCTGGCCGTCTAGGGGGCACCCACGATCACAGCAGGATCATGGATATGTGTGTGTAAACACACAGATCCACGTCCGGTCAGAGGAGAGGAGACCGATGTGTGTTCCCAGTACAGAGGAACACAGATCGGTCCCCTCCCCCTACAGTTAGAATCACTCCCTAGGGAACATATTAACCCCTTTATCGTCCACTAGTGTTAACCCCTTCCTTGCCAGTCACATTTACACAGTAATCAGTGCAGTTGTATAGCACTAATCGCTGTATAAATGTGAATGGTCCCAAAAATGTGTCAAAAGTGTCCGATATGTCCGTCACAATGTCACAGTCACAAAAAATAAATAAAAAAAAGCAGATCGCCGCCATTACTAGTAAGAAAATAAATAAAAATGCCATAAATCTATCCCCTATTTTGTAGATGCTATAACTTTTGCTCAAACTAATCAATATACGCTTATTTTACACGTTATACGCATTTTTTTTACCAAAAATATGTAGATCATACATCAGCCTAAAAAATTGTGATATTTATTAAATCAAAAAGTAAAATAATAGTGTTTTTTTTTTAAAAATTGTCGCTCTTTTTTTGTTTATAGCGCAAAAAATAAAAACCGCACAGGTGATCAAATAGATTTCATTTGGGTACAGTGTGGCATGACAGCGCAATTGGCATTCAAAGTGCGACAGCACTGAAAACTAAAAATTGGTTCAACAGCTGAACCTGCCCCAAACCTGAGCCCAGGCACATAAGCTATGGCAGCGTTTCTCAAATCCAGTCCTCAAGGCGCTCCAACAGGTCATGTTTCAAAGCCTTCCATTATTTTGCACAGGTGATTTGTTAAGTTTCAATGCCTAAGGCCGGGTTCACACTTGTCAGACAAACGCTCCGACATTGGGAGCTCATGTAGCATGACGTGTGAAAATCAATGTTTCCCTATGAGAGCTGTCTTAACTGGTCCTACACAAGTCGGTTCGACTTTGAAAATGCTCCCTGTACTACTTTGGTCCGACATTGATCCTACTTCAGCCCATTGAATATCATTGAAGTCGGATCAAAGTAGGAGCCTTGTCCTTACCACTTTTGACATCTGACATTGTGATTACAGCAGCAGTAAAAGGAATTTATCTCACTCTGGGATTGTTTTGATTGGTCAAAGAACAAGTCAGACTATCACAAAGTCGGATCAAAGTAGTATCCTGTTCATGAAAGGGATGGATGTAGGACCAATGTAGGACTGATGTCCCAGAGCAAAGTAGGATGAAAATCCTACTAATGTTGTGTAGTATCAGTGTGAACCCAGCCTTCACAGGCTGGAGGGGGGACAACATCTGCAAGTAAAAGTGAAACTGCAGGAGAGAGAAATTAAATCTCCTGCCCTACCAGACAGGGCTGTGAGGCAGAGCTGCGTAAATCTCAGGACTGGATGGAGAGAAATCCTTTGGCGGGTGAAACCGCACCCTTATATTTAATCTGTGTATTCAGCAGGTATAGTGAGTTTAGCTTTAACCTCCTACTATTTAATGATACAGATTAAAAATTAAATCACTACCAATACACACACACACACATTGTCCTTTCCTCCATTTTTGTTATAAATGAAGCTTATTGTATTTCAAACTTCTTAGCACAATTATCATATCAGACATTTTCACCTTTGTCAATCGCTGATATGCTTTATAGGCAAATATGACTCATGTGTCTATACAGATATTGCGCTGTAGTGTGTGTTTTCTCAAGCACTGAAGAACAATGTAGTGCATGTTTTTTTCCCCTTCAGGTACTAAAGAACAGTCAAGATCCATGGAAAGGGCATATCTTCTAGGCACATCTTGCATACCCCCAAACAGTCCTGCAATTCTGTGGGACTGTCCCAGATTTTCATACAATTACCACAACACCCTATTGCCCACGGTCGATATTCTGCACAGCAGGCTCAGGGCAGAAAAAAAATAAGTCAATTACCAGCAGCTGGTCCACAGTTTAGTAAGTGTTTCTAGTCTTTAAGGCCCATACACATGATCGGACTTTTTGACAACAAATGTCAGACGGACCTGTTTTAGAGGAAAATCCGACCGTGTGTACGCTCCATCGGACAAATGTTCACTGTGAACAGACAAGCTTTCTGGCAACAGATGTCCTACGTGAGCTAATCCGATCATGTGTACACAAGTCCATCAGACTAAAGTCCAAACACGCATGCTCAGAACCAATGCCCCAGAGCACCTACCTCCCCATGTTGAGGGCATGCGGCCTGGCACGGTTAAGGAGGGGGGGCGCTCGCTCGTCCCCACCCCCTTTCCTGACCAACCGGGCTGCTGCTCAGATACGGGTCTGGTATTTTACGGGTCTGTTTTTTCGGCGTAGGGGGTTCCCCTTTAAATCCGCACCAGACCCATGGGCCTGGTATGCTCTTGGAGGGGAACCCATGCTGTTTTTTTTAGTTAAAATTTGGCATGGAGTTTCCACCTCTAGATCAGCAGAGTACAAGTCGCATGCCAAAGTTGGAGCGTGCAAGACTGCATTCCGACTTTGATCTGACTTCAATGATATTCAATGGAGTGAAGTAGGATCAAAGTCGGACCAAAGTAGTACAGGGAGCATTTGCAAAGTCGCTCTGACATGTGTTGGACCAGTTAAGACAGGTCCCATAGGGAAACATTCATTTTCACACGTCATGCTACATGAGCTCCCAATGTCGGAGCGTTTGTCGGACTAGTGTGAACCCGGCCTTAAAACACTTTCTAAACTACTCACAAGCTGCTGATTAATGATTCCAGCCGTCATTTATGGGGAGAGGAGGGAGAATTGTTGGAGGAGGTGGCAACACAGCAAAGAGGGTAGGAAGGAACACAACTTTCACACCAAGCATTTGTATATTAGCAACAGTGTTGTACAGTCCTTGGCTCTGCATGGTGATTCTGGATCTGAGTGTACAGTACATACATAGCAGAACACTATACTCTGTCACTCTGGATATGTGTATACAGTAAAACTTTGGTTTGAGAGCATTTTGAAAGACAAGCAAAATGTTTTAATACATTTTGCCTTGATGTACAAGCGATGTCTTGATATAAGAGTAGCGTCATGTCACAACTGAGTATAAAATAGAAGAGGAGCCTCTAATTGGGTGTTTCCATTATGAAAGTGTGCCATAAAACCGAACCGTACCAGACCATTCTGGGTCGTGCTTCAGATGTGGGGCCATAGAAAATGGAACGGTTCCATTAGGGCGGAGATGCAATACATTCCACTGATTGGTGGACGTCCTAGGCATTTTTTCTAAATCCTGTATGGTCCCGACGGTCCGATTTGCAGTGGAAACGCTCACGAGAATAGACCGGTCCATTCTAAACCGTTCCTAATCTACTGACCCGAACCGTTCAGTGGAAACAAGGCATTAGTGTAGCAATATGGTTACATTTAATGAAGGTATAACATTTAGCAACATATTGCTACACTTAGAGGTGCCTCTCTTCTCTTTTATACCCTAAAAAAAAAAAATGCTTTGATATACATGTGCTTTGGATTACAACAGGGCTGGCCCTATGATGGGACCGGGTGGTGCCATGGGTACCAGGCAGCACTTTTAGGGGGGCAGCATTCTGCCGCCCGCCAGACAGCCCACTCCGCTGCCTGTGAGGACACTCACAGCCGGAGGGGAGCAGTCTGCGAGTGAGAAAGGCAGGCGCCGCTCCCTTTGAGGAACCTGTTGTGCCGAGAATGGTTGCCCGTCGGAATCTGTTCCCCCTAGCTCTTGGCTCCGATCGGAACTCCGCCTCTCCAGCCCTCTGCATTGCCGCTCCCTCCTACTCTACCCACAAATTCTTATGATCCTAATACCGCCCCATCCCTGTGCATGTCCCCAGTACAATGTTATTACTCATTATGGCAGATTGGATAGCAGCGTTTTCCCCCGGGAGAAAGCCTGTGTACAGGATATATCTATGCCTATGTGGTTCGGATGACTTTGACTATTTTCCTCTGTCTGTCCTGAAGAAGCCTCATGGCGAAACGCGTAGACGCACAGGGGACATTTATAGGCAACATACATACCCGACATCTTGTATGGTTTTCTTTTTAATGTTGTTTTATGTAACTACTTTGTAATAAAATGATATATTTTTTGCTATTCCTGTCTGTGTTGCCTATAAAGTCCGACCATTGGTTGCTTTACTTAAGCAATTTTGTCTTTATCACATGAATAGAGCTATGACAGGTCCTCTTTATACATGTATAGAGCCATGACGTGATTTTTTTTTGGGGGGGAGGGGCAGCATTTCATTCTTGGTCCCAGGCAGCACAATGTCTTGGGCCGGCACTGGATTACAAGCATGTTTCTGGAACGAATTATGCTCGCAAACCAAGGTTTTACTGTAGTTCACACATAGCATTACGCTGTACTCTCACTCTGGATCTGTGTCTTTGCACATGGCAGCATTTTTCATTTATCCTTTAGATTTATTCAAATGAAACTCTCATTCATAGCACAGCAATCATGGAGTATGCACACCGCATTCAGTGCATACCTTATAGAGGCTGAGGCCTGGTTCACACTATTGCGTCTCTGCCAACCACGTTTGCGCAGGCACGGCAGCCCATTCACTTGAAAAGCTGCTGTGTTTGCATTTCTTGCAGGAAAAAGATCTCTGCACCATTTTTGAAATGCAGCGACTGGAAATCACATGGTGCTTTTGCACTATGCAATTTCCTGGGGGTTCCCACACACCACGCTGCATTTTTTAGATACATTGAGGTGGCATTAAGAATGAATGGCAGCCCCACGCATTTTTAAAGAGCAGTGCGTTTTTGGCTTTGGGTGGTTTTCCACAACAGTGTGAACCTAGACTTGGACTATTTAACTATGCACCTTTAATCCACCCCTAATATTTAGCCACTCCCATTTTCACTATGACATGCTCCATGTACCACATATCTTTTCTGTCCCTCCTTCTTAAACAAAGCTCGGAGGTGTGCATCTTGTGTCATGTATATTTTTTTTGTAAAAATAACTGCTACAATGTAATATTAAACAAAACATGTCATCTACTTTGTATGCAGAGCTACATCAGGGTGGTTCAAACTACCAAATAAAAACATTTTTATTTATTTTATCTGTCCTAAAAAGAGACTTCTGACTCCCCTTAGCATCCTTTGCAGCCACCAACACATGTCCAAAGATAGACAAAAATAAAAAGGGAAAAAAAAAAAATATAGAAAGATAAAACAATTTTGTACATTGGACTGTTGGTGCTGGCCCCTCTTTCCCTGCTGCCTCAGACAAGTAGCGTTATCAGCAATACACCCCTGTCTATGGAATTCTTTAGAGTGCTTTGACACTGAAAGCGTCCAGGCATCGGCGGTAAAGCGCGGCTATTTTTAGTGGCGTTTTACCGTCGTTTTTGCTGCGCTTTTCAGCCGCTAGCGGGGCGCTTTTAACCCCTGCTAGCGGGCGAAAAAGTGTTAAATGCGCCCGCAGATTTGCCAGAGCTGCCCATCGATTTCAATGGGCAGGGGTGGTGTGTTCACCGCTCCTAAAGCACTGCAAGGAAGCTGATGGCAGGACTTTTGATGCCCTGCCAGCGCAGTGCCCCTGTGTGAAAGCACTCAGGCTTTCACACTGGGATTGCAGTTGAGGCTTTTTTCAGGTGCTATTTTTTAGCGCTAAAGCGCCTGAAAAAACGCCTCCAGTGTGAAAGGGGTCTTAGGGCCTAAATACAATGCCTTCCTAATCTCTATGTTGACTGTTTCAGTTTTTTGTTGCAGACATACCATAGGTGCCAAAGAGGTAGCTTAATACAGTTTGCAGCTCCTTATTTTTGGTGAACTCGCTGACAACCTCAGTTACACTGCGAGAAGCGTAGCGGAAAAATGGGGAAAACAACTTCACCAGACCAGTTCTGCACAAGAAACGGGAAATCGGCAAAGGCAAGTACTTCAGGACACCCATGTCACTAACACGATGAGAGACTTTCTGCAATGAGAAAACGTCATTAATATTCCCTTTCTGCATTGGCATTTGTGAAGGCATACTCAGAAAACATCAGACATAGTTACCCACATAGGACTGTAATATTATTCAGCAGAGAAAGCAAAATAAATCACAAAATGATGATTTTACAATTACTGTGAGGAATAGGCTCTTTGGTATTCAAGCAAATGTGGTTCTGGTTTTATAATCCTACAGTATGTCAGACGCACAAACGGTCAGTTGCATAGTCACATATTTTTTAGAATCGAGCTGATGTAATTTTATATTAGCCTCTGACAAGTTATGCCCCGTACACATGTTTGGGCTTTTGCCCAGCCAAACTAAGATCGGAATTCCGACGGAGTAAAAGAGAACATGTTCTCTATCTAAACTCCGATGGAATTCCTCGGGAAAATGTCCGATGGGGCATACACACGGTCGGAATTTCCGATGGAAAAAGTCCGACTTTTTCCATCGGAAATTACGAGCGTGTGTACGGGGCTTTACACCTAATCAAAGTTCCCATCAATGCTGACCTTTTAATTTCTAAGAGTGGTCAGGGCTAAGAAGGCCCAACAGGAACCTAGGCCTAATCATGGGGGCAGCCAGGCTCAGTCTAAGGTAAGATGGAGGCCTCAAAGTTAGCAAGATCGTATCCATACTCCTACTGTTCCTATGTAATAATAGTATTTTACATTTCCGGATATAAACTATGGGCATTGAACATTTACTGACATCTGAGATTACCAATGTATTTCTTTTTTGTGATTCTTGAAACATAGGGCCAGATTCACATAGGTTAGCGGCTCTTTAGATCCGCGTAACCTATGTGATCTAAGATCCGCCGCCGCAAGTTTTTGAGGCAAGTGGGTAATTCACAAAACACTTACCTCAAAACTTGCAGCGGCGTATCGTAAATCCCCCGGCGGAATTCAAATTCCGCGGCTAGGGGGAGTGTACTATTCAAATCAGGCGCGCCGATCGAATAGCGCATGCGCCGTCCAGGAAATTTTCCCAGCGTGCATTGCTCCAAATGACATCGCAAGGACATCATTGGTTTCGACGTTTACGTAAATTACGTCCATCCGTATTCGCGATCCACTTACGCAAACGGCGTAAAAAATTCACATTTTGTCGCGGGAACGACGGCCATACTTAACATTGGCTGCGCCTCATAGAAGCAGGGGTAACTATACGCCGGGAAAACCCTTACGTAAACGGCGTAAAGTGACTGCGTCGGGCCCGCATACGTTCGTGAATTGGCGTATGCCGCTGATTTACATATTCTCGGCGTAAATCAGCGAGAACGCCCCCAGCGGCCATTTTAAAATTGCAGTTAAGATCCGACGGTGTAACACAGTTACACCTGTTGGATCTTAGGCATATCTATGCTTAACTGATTCTATGAATCAGTCGCATAGATACGACCGACGCAACTCTGAGATACGACGGTGTATCAGGAGATACACTGTCGTATCTCTATGTGAATCTGGCCCATACAGTGTAAATTTGGGTACATTATATACATTTGCCCTTGGGCCCCCATTTTATGGGACTGTTCTTGGTACGACCTGGCCAATAAACACATAATGTATCTTACGCACACAGCGTCTTGTTCACAAACAACTATAGATTAGTCCATTTTCTCGGTCACGGGGCGGCACTCAGTATGTGGAATTTTACCACTGAACTTTATCTAGAAACTGTTGATAAAAGTCTATAGCAGGACGTTTCCACACATCCTGTGGGAATTACAGCACATAGTCATCTAAAGAAGGCGTGGACCTCATTTATCAGCAATCTTCATTGTATTTCTCCAGAACAGCCACATTGACATTTTTATTCCCAGTTATTCCCTACAGAAAGTTTTAGGTAAGCATTAACAGCAATTCTCATTAAAAGTACTGATATAAGCTAGGACTAAGATAGGTCAGATGAACATCTTCTGGTTATGACAGTGCTAGGCCCTGCTGTGGTGTTAGAAGAGGTAAATGACACACTGGGTTCTCTCAGATGCAGATTGAGGGGCTCCAGATTACCTCTAAGGTAAAATAATTGGGTTTTTATTTTGCTCTGGGTTTTGTAACTCCCAGATTTGGGTTCTGGAGGCCAGAGACTTCAATGAGCTTTTGGAGGAAGTCTCTAACCTTGTGTCCATGTCTTTAAAGAGGACAGGAAGTTGGGTGTGCACAGCCGTTTTAATCAAGGACCTAGCAGGTCTTCTCCCGAGACACAGGGGTCCCCTGCACAAAAGTTAGGATGTGAGTCAGAGCAGCAAGGAACTGCAATAAAGAATGCATGTGAGGTAAAAAGTGTTGTAAATGAGCACATCAAAGCTGTAGGATAGTCTGGGGGGGCCAGACAAAGGCCTAAGCTTGATACCTGAGCAGTGGTACTCCAAGGAGAAGCCAGGAAGGTTAATAATGATATGCTTTTGTGTTTTGAAGTGGAAGCCCCTGCAAGAGTAATGCTGAAGTTATTTTGAACTTTTCCTTAAAGGGGTTGTAAAGACAAAAATATTTTCCTCTTAAATTAAAGTCTGACAGTAGCTGATAAAGTAAAAAGTAATGTTTTGCATTATAACTAGTTTGATACCTGTTGAAATCGAGCTGTTTTATTCACCTCCAGCACTCCTGAATCGTTATTCTCACTGACTTCCTGGTTTGCGGTGCGCATTCATTCTTGCTACATCACGGCCTAATGGGAACTACAGTTCCCATTAGGCTTAGCCTCCATGCCTGTGAGGGATAAGAGAGCATCTTCACGCAGGTCTGTAGTCATAGGGAGGGGGTGAGCACATTCTGCTTTCCACCATGCAAAACGGCTCAGATGCTGGTGGAAAGCAAGAAGAGGAGTGACAGGAAATGGCATTTTCAAACCTGGATTACTGTATTTTGGAGGTCAAAAGGAAAAACGAGGTAAGTGATATTTAAATGCTCTTGCTTACAGCAATCAATTGATCTAATAAAAAAAACTAACCTTTAGTGTTCCTTTAAAGTTAAAGTGGGCCATCAAGCTCTGAAACAGTATTTCCTGGCTGGTTTGATCCCACTGGAAAGAACTACACTTTGAACCAAACGATGCAATATCACCTCATCTACATTTTATAGATTCACCTTTCTTAGCAGGATTGCCCCACGTGAAGAGAGTGTTGATTTACGTTTCCTTAAAGAGCTATGGATATAAAGCTCTGCATATTTTTAGCTGTTAGACCTGCTCTGTCACCTACAACCTTCCATGACTAAGCACTAACAGAAATGCTGAGTCATATATAGTGTGTGTGTGTGTGTATATATATATATATATAATGTGTGTGTACGTGAGGTCACAGCACATTAGCATGGACACTGGAAACAAATTGGGTCTTAGGACACTTACTCTGACGAGCTTCAAAAAATTTTCAATGGCTTTTTCCTCTCCTGGAAACGCTTTCTTCAGCTCATTCGCATAAGTCTGCATGCCAGCACGCATATTATAGCGACGGCCATTTGTTACATCCCCAATCAGTACCACGTCGAATGGGTCGTCCATTAGTGACCACTGCAGCTGCCCATCTGTCAGCTGATCCACCAATATCCGAAATGGTGAGCGATCATTGAGCTGACCAATGTAGTGTATTCCTGAGGGATAGAAAAACAGCATCAGACATTACAAAACTTTTACCTAGAACATCAAAAGTTCTAAAAAGTGCTTTACCACATGGTCACCAAGCATACTGTACATAAGAGCTGACATTTCTGGCCTTTGTTGACTGATTCTTTTGAGATTTGAGCATGTATTATCCCTTGGCGTATACAGTTTACATCAGGGGTAGGCAACCTGGGGCCCTCCAGGTTTTGCAAAACTACAAGTCCCATCATTCCTCTGAGAGTAATTGTAACTGCCAGCCTTGTAATGCCTCATGGGAAATGTAGTTCCACAACAGCTGGAGGGCTCCAGGTTGCCTACCTGTGGTTTACATAATGATAACACAAGCAAATCCTTAAAAATTCAGATCCTGGTCCCTTAAAGCACATTAAACAGCACAGTGCTTGTGCTGTGTAACCTGCCCCCCTCTAAACTGTAAAAAACAACAAAAAAAACTTGATCCTGCCACTCCCTCTATCCCCTCTCTGTATTAACCACGAAAATCAGGGCTGATGTGCCTTAACCACCATGGTCAGAGTGCGTCCCTCCATCATACACAGCTCTCCCCTCTCCCCCTCCTCCTTGCCTGTCAGCTCCCTCTCTGTCCCTGCCTCCCCCTGCCGCTTTACAGCTCCGACACAGGGCTTCTGCGAGAGGCCACATGATCTTCCAGTCTGATATCAGAGGGAGATCTCGGCCCCTCCCGCAGAAGCCATGTATCGGAGCTGTAAATCAGCCGCGAGTCACGTGACCAGCCTGAAGACAAGTCTAAATAGGTATTTTTCAAGCTCGTCTTTAGAAATGACTTGCATAGTGTGGTATGCCAGGCTCTAATAGAGGGGCTGGCATTGACCAAGAATTTAGAATTAACAAACACTTTAAAGTCGTTTACAGCAGGATTGAGCAATGATCCCAGGGTCTTCTGTAGACCGCAGCAGCCACCGTCTGGAGAGATCTACCGTGTTTCCCCAAAAATAAGACCTACCCCGAAAATAGGACCTAGCGCTATTTTCCAAGAGGGCTGCAATATAAGCCTCACCCCGAAAATAAGCCCTAGTTCGAGGTGATTGTGTGATTTTTGAGGAAACGTGGTATAATTCTGTTATGGCGGTGTGCAGTGTGCTGTGTGTCTCTAGCGGTGTCAGGTGCCTTTGATACAGAGCGGCACTCAGCTGATCTCCCCGCTGGTCTTCTCTTCTCCCGCCTGTCTGCGTGGGATATTGGCCCCCCCCCCTTCCTTCACAGAGCTTCAGCGGGTCACTGGAAGTACCGTATGGTGCCTCTGCAATCAGCGTGTGCGGTATGCAGCATGGATATTCCGGTCTCTTCTCCTGCCTGTCTGCGGGAAGCTTGGTCCCCCTCCCTTCACAGAGCTTCGGCGGGTCACTGAATCCACGGTGCAGAGCCTCTCCAATCAACATGTGTGTGTTGTCTCCACAAGGTATTAACAGGTTTAAAGGTTTTTTTTTTCCTCACATGCTGGTGTGCCCTCTTCCCTGCTTCGAGCATTGCAGAGGGATGGGGGCTGGGGTCCCTCACTGGTGGCTGGGAGAGGTGTTTAGCACTGTTGGATTGTAGGGGCACACACATTCTGCATTGTGTGCTACTGTAAAAGAAAGAATTTGGGCATTTTAAGTTTGTTCAAACTGGGGATTCCTGACAGGCAGGGAGAGAGCAAATATATTAAGACCTACCCCGAAAATAAGCCCTACTGGGTCTTTTGTTGCCAAAATTAATATAAGACCCGGGCTTATTTTCGGGGAAACACGGTAATAAGCCAGTTAGTAAACCAATTACATTTGTTACCATTCCTCTCTTCAGCAGCATCCTCTATGTTCTGTATCCAAATAAATAAATTAGCATGCAGAGTCACGCAGGTTTATGGCTCCATGTGGCTGCTAAACCAGACAACCCCATCCTCACACTCACCCACGTCAAACTCATAGCCTTTCTCATTGAAGGTATGGCAGCACCCGCCTAGTTTTCCTAGCTGTTCCAAGACCAGTACCCGTTTTCCAACCCTGGCAAGTAGAGCGGCCACTCCTTGTCCTCCAATTCCACTTCCGATAACAATGGCATCCAGCTTCTCTGGGACTTTGTCAGTAGAGAAAACTGCAACAAGGAAAACAAAACAAAATTTAACTCCAAATTTGCGTATGGGAAGGACAGAAATGACAAAGAGTGACAACAGATGTGTGTCCTATTCCAATCCCCCACCACTCAGATGAAAAAATGCAAACACCACCAAAAATATGACACAAATAAAAATAAAGAACCTATACCCCAGCTTCCAACATGCTCACCTAGCTGGGTTTGACATCTTGGTCTTTACATGATTCTTGCAAAACTGATGAGCCCAAATAACACAAGGATGTCCTCCTGCACCCTTAATTTTTTCTGCAAACGTTGTTGTTTTTATGTTAAAATTAGAGAAGCCATTCTGCACATAACACTTCTTGTGTGGCTACAATCACTTTCATTGTATCAATGGAGGGAGCCATGATGGTCACTAGGAATGAGCTCAGGCGAAAACCTGCATGAGCTATCCTGTTGGCAAGCCAATCATAGGCGGTGGAGGCAATCCCCACCCGCACCAATGTGAGGGGTGCATGATTGGCTGTCAACTTTGACAGGTTCCTGGCCGGATAGCTCACGCAGGTTTGGACTTTGTAAGAACATGTCTAACATTATTCCTAGTCAGTGGTGGCTGATGCTAAAAAAAGCAGGGGCACAATCAAACCCCTCCAGGTCCGCACTGTCCACAGGAAGAGAAGCTGGAAGTGACGCAATGACAAATATTCATTTGCTAAAATCAAAAGTGGGAGGAAGCACTGCGCCCAAGGTCAACTTTAAAACAATCCAATTAGAGCCTCAGCCTCAAATCACATGCTAGTCAAAAATTCACAGACCTGATAGACACCCATTAGTCCGGTGCCCCGCACAGTGCAGTGAGTGCACACACATAGAATGATTTATTTTTAAATAAATAATAATATGAAATTTTTTAACATCTTAACCCAGGCGTGTGTCAAACTCAATTTAACCGTGGGCTGCATCAGCATTATGATTGTCCTCAAAAGGGCCGCTTGTATCTGTAATATTAGATGTCCAGCGTATCCCCTCCCCTTACATTAGATGTCAAGAGCCACCCCACCATCAGAAGTTTAGTCCCCCACTCTCCCAAACATCACGGTGCACCCCCCTTTTCTAATGCTGCTGCTGGGAAGAAGCTGGATAGCAGAAAGTAAGGGTCTGGAGGAGGACCAGAGGAGGGCTGGAGCTTTCCTGCAGCTGCAGGAGAGGTGCAAGGGCCACATGAAATGGCCTGGAGGGCCGGATTTGGCCCGTGGGCCTTGTGTTTGACACCTGTGTCTTAACCACTTCAGCCCCGGGAAGATTTTCCCCCTTAATGACCAGGCAATTTTTTGCGATACGGCACTGTGTCACTTTAACTAACAATTGCGCGGTTGTGCGACGTTGTACCCAAACAAAATTGACATCCTTTTTTGTCTACAAATAGAGCTTTCTTTTGGTGGTATTTGGTTTTTATGCTATAAACAAAAAAAAGGCAGACAATTTTGAAAAAAAAAATATATTTTTTACTTTTGCTATAATAAATATCCAAAATAAATAAAAATCAGTTTAGGCCAAATGTGTATTCTTCTATATATTTTTGTTAAAAAAAAAAAAATCAAAAGAAAATCGCAATAAGCATATGTTGCTTGGTTTGCGCAAAAGTTATAGGGCCAGATTGACATATAACTGCGGCGGCGTAACGTATCGTCTATACGTTACACCGCCGCAAGTTTTCAGCGCAAGTTCCTGATTCACCAAGCACTTGCGTGTAAACTTACGGCGGTGTAACATAAAGGCGTCCGGCGCAAGCCCGCCTAATACAAATGGGGCGACTAGCGATGACGTAACAAACGCGAAAACCTTCGTGGATCGCCGTAAAAGCTCATTTGCATACCCAACGCTGGAAAACGACGCAAACTCCACCCAGCGGCGGCCGAAGTATTGCAGCCTAAGATCCAAAGGCGTACGAAGCCGTACGCCTGTCGGATCTTAGCCAAAAGCCGTCGTATCTTGTTTGTGAATCACAAATTAAGATACGACGTGGCAAATTTGAAAATACTTCTGTATTTCTTCTGTGAATCTGGCCCATAGCGTCTACAAAATAGGGGATAGATTTAGGCATTTTTATTATATTTTTTTACTAGTAATGGCAGTGATCCGCGATTTTTAACCAGACTGTGACATTGCGTCAGACAGATCGGACACTTTTTTTGACCAGTGACATTTATACAGCAATCAGTGCTATAAAAATGCACTGATTACTGTATAAATGACATTGGCAGGGAAGGTGTTAACACTAGGGAGCGGTCAAGGGGTTAAATGTGTTCCCTGGGAGGTGTTTCCAACTGTGGGTACACAGAGATCGCTGTTCCTAATCACTAGGAACAGACGATGATCACTCTGTACTTCCCTGTCAGAACAGGTATCTGTTTGTTTACATTGACAGATCCCCGTTCTGGCTCTCTGTGAAACAATCGTGGGTGGCCAGCGGTCATCGCGGCCGCCGGCCACCCGCACCATCTTCCCTGCCGTGCAGCGGGTGCGTGGCCCTAACCCACGGAAAGCTTTCCCCAAGTCCCTTCCACTCGTACAGTATTAAAACCCCTTAGGCCTCGTACACACGATCGAACATATCTGCTGAAACTGGTCCGCGGACCAGTTTCAGCAGACATGTTCGGTCGTGTGTACGGCCGACCGGACAATTTTCAGGTGGATCAGACAGGTTTCCAGCGGACTGTACGACTTACCGGACATGTCCGCTCGGCCGAAAGCCCTCGCATGCGTCGAAGTAATTCGACGGATGCGTGGAAGCATTGACCTTCCAGGGTCGCGCACGTCGTCGCGTCATCGTCGTCGTGGCGACGGTGTGGCCACGTCACCGCGTATCCTGTCCGCGCGGATTTCGGTTTGATGGTGTGTACAACCATCAGACCGAAATCTCAGAGCGGACATGTCCGATGAAAATGTCCCCTCGTGTGTACGAGGCCTTACGATACATTTAAGGATGTACCATCCTTTGTTCTCCTTTCTTTCCCTTTTATCTCTCTTTATTCTAATTTCTTGTCCCCCCCCCCCCCCATCCCTCTTTCTTATTCTTTCTCCCACTTTTCCTTTGTTCCTCCACCTCTTTTCCTCTCCCTGTCATATATTTTCTATTTTTTTTTTTCGTTTTCTTACTCATTGGTGGGGGAATGGGATGAGTGGCAGTGCTGGTGGGGGGTGGGATCAATGGCAGTGCTGAGAAAGTTCTGATCAGCCAACTTTGGTGCTCTTGATCAAGGTCATCTGCTGATCTGAGAACTGTAGTGGGGACTTTTAATGGCAACTCTAATCACAGGTAGTGTTACTCACTGTGTCTCCAGCTTCAAGGTGTCTCCAGCTCTGTGGCGTCTCCAAGTGACACCTATGCCAAAATCAGGATATAGGGTCTCCTCCAGCCCCTCCCACTTCACATTCCTCACCAGTCAGCTGACCTCTAGTCCTTGCCCCTCAGTCATGCCATGAACTGAATGGGCGGCAGCAAAGAGTCTGAGTGGGCGGCCGCATGCTCCAGGACAAGCCCAGCTGGGCGGCCACAGGCTCCAGGGACAGCACTGCTGGGTGGTCATGAAAGGGCTGGGAAAGCAGTGCGGGCTTCAGGAACAGCCCAGGATTTGGTGACCCCTGGCAAATAGTCATTCGACCCCCAGGTTGAGAACCACTGTGTTAAAGCGACCGATGTACAGCTACGACGATTTGCGTGAACAAGCCGACCTGCCGCCGTATAATGACGGCGGCTGGTCGGCAAGCGGTTGAAGAAGCTTTCTTCTTTGGCAAACTATTCCTAGTGGTCACCTAGGCTGGACTTCGGTGATTGCCTCCATTCACCATGCAGAATTCCAAAGGACAAAACAGAGAATAGGAAAAATCTCATCGGTGATCTGCGAAGCAATCATTAATGAGTTTTACATAACAGGTTCTTGGTCTTAAAGTGGTATGAAACCCAAAAATAGAATATGTTACAGCTTAAAAGGTTCACCTTTCGTAACATGTTACGCCCATATTTATGGTGGAACATGTTATGAACGGACCCCCCCCCCCCCCCCCTCCGTCTGACAGCTACCAGGGATCTTCTCCCCCCGCTAGCTGTCACAATAAAAAAAAAAGAAGAAAAACACAGACGAGTGAAATGCTGTGGTACTTTATTTAGTCTTCCTGTCAGATTGTATAGGAACACAGACACACTGACAATCTGCAGGAGACCTGCATGGCACCAGTGATCTGCTGTTTGCAGGTGCCATGCTTTAGAGGCTCCAGAAATAAAACAAACAAAAAAAATGTACATGTTTTTACCTGCAAAAAAACATCTGCATTTATTTTTTGTTTAAAAGGTGAACTTATCCTTTAATTAGACGTGGTGGCTGCATTTGTTTTCTTGTTTAGGCTTTTGTCCCTCTCTTTTCACTCTGGATGAAGGAGCACAGGGGGCACCTTTGGACAGCAACATTGTCAGTCGGAGGGGACGGTAGTGTTGGATGCACTAGCAGCTTTAGATACAATAACAAATTGAAGCCAGATTCCAGCTAATACTTTCTAAGCAATTATACCAATATTTGTTTTCTTTTTGGGATAAAAGTGTTACTGAATATATAAAATCTGATCATTGTAGGCACCCCTGTCAGTGCTTTATAGCTTGTCTCAAACCTCTAACTACTACGCCTGCAGGACAATGTCTGTTAAAAACGGCAAACATACGGGCCAGATCACCAGGTGAAAATAAAGCCTAAAGAAAATGAATGCAGCCACCACATTTTTGGTAAGCTTCAATATAATAAATGTTTGCTTTTGAGTATTTAGCTGAAGGAGAAGAAGAATGTGGTTAAGGTTCACCAGTTTATAATTCTGCTGTCCTTGTGTCCCCACTGGTCACATGGTTGGGACATGTGCCAGACTATTCTGTACACACCAACCCCCATAGAAAAGCATCTACTGTAACACATGTAACAATCTGTGTAATAGTATTCATAATACAGGAAGTCATTCATTTGCAGCTGATGCTCTGATTATCTGACAACAACCAATGGGGACTATCTGGGTTCTAGTACTAAAACCGGTCCAATTGATGGTTAAGGTCTGCTCAACAATACATTACAAAGATAAACGGATTAAACTATTCCTCTTCCTAGTTGTCCTTACCATTCTTGATCACCTTTCTCTTCGCAGCTTTATCAAACACCACCGGTCCTGGGGGTCTCCTGGTGTCCTTAGCCAAGGGATTGGGTCCTCGGCTCCCCAGCCAGAACTTAAGGATGAGGAGGATGACAGCGATGCCAAGGATCACATAGAGCCACATGTCTGCTGAATATCTGCTGTATGCAGCTGAGATCTGTCTTTTGTACACACACAGAATGGGCTGGACTTCCTCCTGCTGTGACTCCGCCTGTGCCTGACAGCAACAGAGGCCACAGGGCACTGGGTGTAGAGAACACATTAACTGCTTGATGACAGGTGCCAGATGAGGCAGAAAGGGTTCCCATTCATTCTCACAGGCAGTAGCAGAGTATTGTGTACTGTGTTAGCCATCTATTAGGCTTCATGCACAAAGGTGTATTGAAAAATTCCTCTAAACACGGGTAGCCAGATTCAGAGAGAGTTACGCCGGCGTATAAGTAGATACGGCGACGTAACTCGGAATCTGCGCCGTCGTAAGTTTAAGTGTATTCTCAAACTGAGATACACTTAAACCTAGCTAAGATACGACAGCCTGCGCCGTCGTATCTTAGGGTGCAATTTTTCAGCTGGCCGCTAGGTGGCGCTTCCGTTGAGTTCGTCGTAGAATATGTAAATGCCTAGATACGCCGATTCACGAACGTACGTGCGCCCGTCGCAGTAAAGATACGCCGTTTACGTAAGGCGATTCCCGGCATAAAGTTAGTCGAACAAATAGCTGGCCTAGTCAATGTTAAGTATGGCCGTTGTTCCCGCGTCGAAATTTGAAAAATTTACGTCGTTTGCGTAAGTTGTCCGTGAATGGGGCTGGACGTAATTTACAAATACGTCCTTGCAGCGTACTTTGGAGCAATGCATACTGGGATATGTACATGGACGGCGCATGCGCCGTTCGTAAAAAACGTCAATCACATCGGGTCACCAAACATTAACATAAAACACGCCCCCCCCATCCTCATTTGAATTAGGAGTGCTTACGCCGGCCCCATTTACACTACACCGCCGTAAGTTAGGAGGCAAGTGCTTTGTGAATACAGTACTTGCCTCTCTGACTTAAGGCGGCGTAGCGTAAATACGATACGCTACGATGCCTTAAAAATGCGCGCCCCTACCTGAATCTAGCTAGGGATCTTTCTAACAGGAGCTGGCCGAAAATCCAGCTTAAAAATGACACTTTTGGCGCATTATTACATGCGTTTTATATGCGCATAGAAGTTTATGCACGTAAAATGACACTTATAGCCCATTCACACAGGGGCAACACGACTTTCAGCACGACTTTGGGAGGCAACTTGGACACGACTTGAGTATAAATCACAGCGCGACCTGGGGCGACTTCAGCGCGACTTGAAGTCGCCTCCAGGAGGGGGAACTTCATGCCAAATTTTAAATAAAAAAACGGCATGGGGTCCTCCTCCAAGAGCATACCAGGCCCTTAGGTCTGGTATGGATTTCAAGGGGAACCCCCTACGCCGAAAAAACGGAGTGGGGTCCCCCCCAAATCCATACCAGACCCTTATCCAAGCACGCAGCCCGGCCGGTCAGGAAAGGGGGTGGGGACGAGCGTACCAGGCGGCATGCCCTCAACATGGGGGGTGGGTGCTTTGGGGCGGGGGCGCCCTGCGGCCCCCCCACCCCAAAGCACCTTGTCCCCATGTTGATGGGGACAAGGGCCTTTTCCCAACAACCCTGGCAGTTGGTTGTCGGGGTCTGTGGGCGGGGGGCTTATCGGAATCTGGGAGCCCCCTTTAATAAGGGGGCCCCCAGATCTCGGCCCCCCACCCTATGTGAATGAGTATGGGGTACATCGTATCCCTACCCATTCACCTGGTGGAAGAAAAATGTCAATAAAATAATTAAAAACAATAAAAAAAAAAAGGGAGAAGAGAGTGGAGAAGTCGGAAGAAGACCCCCCGAAGTTGAAAGAAGGGAGAAGACCGGGCCCCTG
The DNA here is from genome assembly GCF_905171775.1 of Rana temporaria. Classification (NCBI taxonomy): domain Eukaryota; kingdom Metazoa; phylum Chordata; class Amphibia; order Anura; family Ranidae; genus Rana; species Rana temporaria. Next base: position 412,040,591 of record NC_053491.1, read on the forward strand.
CTAGTAAAAGAGCTGTAAGAAGATAGCGGTGGTGCCTGGCAGAAGGGAGAAAGAAGCGAAGAAGTCGGAAGACCCCCGCAGTCGGAAGAAGACCCCCGGAGCTGCCTAATAAATTACTTTAAAAACCTGTATAGTGTGTTTTTGTTGACATTTTTCTTCCACCAGGTGAATGGGTAGGGGTACGATACGGTACCCCATACTCATTCACATAGGGTGGGGGGCCGGGATCAGATTCCGATAAGCCCCAGCCCGCAGACCCCGACAACCAATGGCCCGAATAGGCTAGTGTCCCCATCAACATAGGGACAAGGTGCTTTGGGGTGGGGGGCCACAGGGTGCCCCCCCGCCCCAAAGCACCCACCCCCCCATGTAAAAGGCATTCTGCCTGGTACGGTTCAGGAGGGGGGCGCTCTCTCGACCCCACCCCCTTTCCTGACCGGCTGGGCTGCGTGGTCGGATAAGGGTCTGGTATGGATTTGGGGGGACCCCACGCCGTTTTTTCAGCGTAGAGGGTTCTCCTTGAAATCCATACCAGACCTAAGGGCCTGGTATGCTCCTGGAGGGGAACCCATGCCGTTTTTTTGTTTAAAATTTGGTGTGGAGTTCCCCTGTGGGAGGGAGGTGTTTGCCTTAGAACAGGTTCACACTGGGGCACTTCCTGTAAAGTTACCTCACTGTGAACGGGGATCCGACTTGGAGGTGACTTCCATTGAAATCAATGGGTACAAGTCGCCTACAAGTCGGATTGAAGTAGTATAGGAACCTTTTTCCAAGTCGGAGCGACTGCAGTAGAGTGCATTAAGACGGCTCTATTCACTTACATTGATTTCTTCATGCAGCGCGACTAGGGGCGACCTGAAGTCGGATCCAAAGTCGAACCTGTGTGAATGGGCTAAAGGTTCTATTTTTAATTTTTTAAATAACAAACATGTCATACTTACCTCCCCGCATTAAATTACCACCTTGGAGAAGCGCTCTCCCGAGGGGGTTACCTTGCCGGCGCGTTCCTGAGTCATTCATTTAGCGTAAATAGATGCAGAGTGTATGACTCGGCACCGCCCCCGGCGCCCGCATCATTGGATTTGATTGACAGCAGCGGGAGCCAATGGCTGCACTGCTACCAATCTATCCAATCAAAGCCGGGACTCCGTGGAGTGGAGGATGGCGAGGATGCGCTGAGGAGATAAATGGGCTCAGGTAAGTAAAACGGGGGGGGGGGGGGGGGGGGGGGCTGGAGGGGCCGGTAATCGTAAGTAGTTTTTTTCACCTTAATGCAGAGGATGCATTAAGGTGAAAAAACACGAACCTTTACAAACCCTCAAAATAACTCACACACAGCCATTAATGTCTAAACCGCTGGCAACAAAAGTGAGTACACCCCTAAGTGAAAATTTTGCCCAATTAGCCATTTTCCCTCCCCGGTGTCATGTGACTCGTTAGTGTTACAAGGTCTCAGGTGTGAATGGGGAGCAGGTGTGTAAAATTTGGTGTTATCGCTCTCACACTGGTCACTGGAAGTTCAACAAGGCACCTCATGGCAAAGAACTCTCTGAGGCTCTGAAAAAAAGGATTGTTGCTCTACATAAAGATGGTCTAGGCCAGTGATGGTGAACCTTGGCACCCAAGATGTTTTGGAACTACATTTCCCATGTTGCTCATGTGTCCTCCTCGTCGGGTCCGGGGTCCGGCGTCCGTCTGCGGCTTCGGTGGTGTCCTCCTTGTCCAGTCCGGCGTCCATCTGCGGCTTCGGTGGTGTACTCCCAGCTTCTCCCGCGTTGTTACTCGTCGAATCGTCGCTTCCCGCGCTCAGTTTGAATGCCTGCGCCGACATATACCGTCGTGCAGTACACGCGACTACATTCGGCCAGGCTCGCCTTCGCTCGTGCTCACGCTCTGTGACGTTTATGCGTGAGCACGAGCGAAGCCGAGCCTGGCCGAATGTAGCCGAGTGTACTGCACTCGGTATATGTCAGCGCAGGCATTCAAACTGAGCGCGGGAGGCGGGTATCGGCGCATATCGTGCACCCACCATTTTCCCCTTATTTTAAGGGGGAAAAAGTGTGCGGTATACACCGATAAATACGGTATTTAGATGCAGCATTCATTATTTCGGATAATTAGTAACTTCGGACAAATTTGTATTTGATACATTCACTAACAGCCAAATTTGAAAGGAAATTCCAATACCTATAATTTAATAGTTAGTAATAGTTATTATTATTAGTTAGTTATTATTTGGGATTTTCGTTCTTTTGAATTTTAGGATTTTCATTGTTGTTTTCGGATTTTCGAATTTTAGTTTTTGTAAAAATGTGTTAAACAGGTTTTCTTTAATTCAAATTTTTTTGATTTAACGAATTTGTCAAATTTTGTCAAAACTAATTTGGAGCAAAACGAATTTCACATGTCTACTGCTCCCTGCCAGATATTTGGCAGGATTTCCTCACATGCACACACAGTGCAGTATCTACAAGTTGCATTCATCTCAGCACATTGGCACTGTGCCCAAATGTAAACAGAGCTGCGAATGCATGGCTCAGTGTGCATTCTACAGAAGATGGTAAGCAGGCAGGCAGATTTACATTGCATGGCTCTTCTGCAATAAAAAAAACTGTCTGCTTGCAGGTTTATTATTTCAAACTTTAGTTCTGCTTTAGGAAGATTCAGGCCTGTAGTTCCACTTTAAGAAGATTTATGCTGTGTTTTGCCTGCACAGGATCCACAGGTGTTGCCAACCTCCTGCAATTTTTTTTTACTGGCAACCTGAAAAAAAAAAAAAATACTATAAGAAACTAAAACAACCGATATTTAACAATATAAACACTGACAATACACAGGGAATTGGCATGGTTTACATTTAAAAAGTCAACACATCAAGGCAAATTATCAGCCTCCCTGGAATATGCTAAAGAGAGAAATGGGCATGACCATATTGCTTCTAAAAATTGAAGTGGCTTAAAAGAGGATGAATAAAGCTCTTGCCAATGGCCTCACATAGAAGTATGAGTGGCTCTCCTGTGCTGGATCACATATATAATAAGTGATTAAAAGTGCCAGTTAGTGTCAGATTGCCCGCCATACTATTGCAGTCCCGCTATAATTTGCTGATTGCTGCCATTGCTACAACTAGGGTTGTCCCGATACCGATACTAGTATCGCTCCCGATGCTTCACCCGATACGTGTACTGTCAGGGGTGATCAGTGCATGGGGAAGTTACAGGCACCAATCACCGCTATATAGTGTATTCCTCCGTGTATTCCTCCGTGTATCCCGCCGTGTTTCTCTCCCCTTCCATGCTCCTCCTCCACCCCCTGGAACTGTCAGGATGGAGAGCGGGATAGGAGTCAGAAAATCCAGCTCCTTACTGCTCCGAATGGACAGAGTCAGTGATCACTGACTCTGTCTATTCACATAACTGTGATTACAATGTTTCAGTCTATGAATGAAGAGAAGACGCTGTCATGCTGCTGAGAAAGGGACTGGGGAACATGTGTCCCTAATCTCTTTCTCTGTCTCAAAGGGAAGATGTCAGAGGTCTGTTAATACCCCTGATATCTCACCAAGCCCCCCAACAGGGCTGAAAAAAAAAAAAAATAAAGAATAAAAATAAAAAATAAAAAAAATAATAAAATAAAAAACACACTGACACGGTCCACCCCCCCCCCCCTTAAAAAGAAAGCATTATAAATAAAAAAAATATTGTAAAAAAAAATATTGTAAAAGATTAAAAACAAATTGTTAAAGATTGCTGCTGTCACATGAGATTAAAAAAAAGTATTGGTATTCGGTATCGGCGAGTACTTGAAAAAAAGTATCGGTACTTGTACTCGGTCTTAAAAAAGTGGTATCGGGACAACCCTAGCTACAACCCCTGGCAAAAAGTATGGAACCACTTTTGGAAAATGTTTATTCAATTGTTTAATTGTGTAAAAAAAAAAACATACTAGCACATTATGCGGTTTGTCTTGCAGGTTTTTTTTTTTATTACCGCTTTAAAAAAAAGAAAACTGTAGTCAATTGCACTGTTTTTGAAGATCAGGGGTGCATTACATGCAGTGTAGTGTAGCTGCCCGGGCACTTGGGGCCATGGGCACAGGCTTCAGAAGCTGTTGCTGTTATTGGTCATTTTATTGTGTTTTTGTCTCTTGCTATGTTCATTGTGTTCATTATTGTGACCTTGTGTTTTGTTTGTTGAATGTAACTGTATCATAATAATTTCTTTTTATTTTGAATCTGAACTGGGAGGAGGAGGCATTTTAGGATACACTACATATGTCCTTCAGTCTTTCCTAAAGTCTCCCTAAAAAGGTATTTATAATGTTTTTTTTTACATCTTTACACAAATGTTTTGCCTTTCATTTCTACTGTATTTTAAACTGAATGGGTTGTTTTACAGGGTGATCATTTACAATCAATTTAATATAGAGTGAGGGAACAAACTATTTAATTCTCTGCTGATTTTGTATGTTTGCCCACTGACAAATAAATGATCAGTCTATAATTGTATTGTAGGTTTATTTTAACAGATAAAAAAAATCCAGAAAAACGCATTTCAAAAAAGTTTTATAAATTGATTTGCATTTTAATGAGTGAAATAAGTATTTGATTCCCTATCAATCAGCAAGATTTCTGGCTCCCAGGTGTCTTCTATACAGTTAACAAGCTGAGATTTGGAGCACTCTCTTAACGGGAGTGCTCCGAATCTCAGCTTGTTACCTGTATAAAAGACACCTTTCCACAGAAGCAATCAATCAGATGTCAATCTCTCCACTATGGCCAAGACCAAAGAGTTGTCCAAGGATGTGAAATCGCATCTCAAATCGGCGGCATTTGCCGGCAATTGTCGGCAATGACACTGTCCTAATCGGTGCGATGCCGCATCTGCGGCGCTGCACCGATTTCAAAAAGTAGTTCCTGTACTACTTTTTGCGATTTCTGGCCGCGATTTACATTGACATCTGTGCAGAAACCTGCACAGATGTCTCTTAAATCGCGGACGAAATCGGGACTGCCAGCAGGAGTGAACTCGCACGGCTTCACTCGCGCAGCCCAGTGTGAACCAGGGCTTAATCTGGTTATGTGTAAAGCCGGCCCTGTCGTTTATTCCCGATGGAAGTGATGATTTCTCTCCCCCCTTCAGTCGTGACTAATTTGAATCCCTGGTATGGTTAATAGAGGATGATCCGGCTTCTTTTGATGAACATTATTTCTCTTGTCCCCAGCAGAAGTTGTCTGATTGTATTAGTTCAGTGCAGTCTCTGATTAGACAGGGTGTGTGTGAACCAGCTTTTGTTCAACCTGTGCTGCAGGCATGGTCAGATCTCCTGAATTTAGCCAAGCCACTACATTCCAACCCTACCATTAATCACCTGCTTTCCCAAGAATCAATCGGCCCATCGCCTATGGCAACCCTAGCTACAGCCCAGTTTACCCAGCTTCCTACCAAATATTATTACCCAGTCTCTACTGGTTGCACCTACCCCGCCTTCAATCTATATGTTTTTCCCTTTCACCTGTAACAATTCCACAAAAACCTCCTCCGGCTACTGTTCCTGTGTCTCTGCCGCATTCCAGTCCTTCCCCTTACTCAATTCCATCCTTTTCATACATCCCTCCCGTTATTTACAAATCTGCAGTGACTAAGCCTAAAAAGAAGCGGAAGTACTTCCCGACTCACACCATCTTGACAGTAAACCAACCTGCCTCCACACCGACCAACCTGCTCCAGCCTGCGTTCATGTCAGTTGAACCTGATGACCCACCAAAGTCTACCAAATATTTGCCTGTTACCCAGCCTGACGTCCCAGTGCCTGTTACCCAGCCTGACGTCCCAGTGCCTGTTACCCCGCCTGACGTCCCAGTTCCTGTTACCCAGCCTGACAACCCAGTGCCTGTTACCCAGCCTGACGTTCCAGTGCCAGCTGCCCAGCCTGACGTTCCAGTGCCAGCTACCCAGCCTGAGGTCCTAGTGTTGCAGCCCGGGGGTGCCCGTTTCCCAGCCTGATGAGCCACTGTCTGCTGCCCAGCCTGATGAGCCACTGTCTGCTGCCCAGCCTGATGAGCCACTGTTTGCTGAACAGCCTGATGAGCCACTGTCTGCTGAACAGCCTGATGAGCCACTGTCTGCTGAACAGCCTGATGAGCCACCGTCTGCTGCCAAGCCTGATAAACCACCATCTGCTGCCCAGCCTGATGAGCCACCGTCTGCTGCCCAGCCTGATGAGCCACCATCTGCTGCACAGCCTGATGAGCCACCGTCCGCTGCCCAGCCTGATGTGTTTCTGTCTGCTGCCCAGCCTGAGGTGTTCCTGTCTGCTGCCCAGCCTGAGGTGTTCCTGTCTGCTGCCCAGCCTGGTGTCCCGGTGCCTGTTTTCCAGCCTGGTGTCCCGGTGCCTGCCTTCTAGCCTGGTGTCCCGGTGCCTGCCTTCCAGCCTGGTGTACCTGCCTTCCAGCCCGATGTGCCCGCTTTCCAGTCTGAGGAGCTTGGATTCCAGTCTGATAGGTATATCAGCAAGAAGCTTAGTGAGAAGGAGACAACTGTTGGAGCAATTATTTGCAAATGGAGGAAATACAAAATAACCATCAATCACTCTCAACCTGAAGCTTCATGCAAGATTTTGCCTCATGGGGTAAAGATGATCATGAGAAAAGGCGGGGATCAGCCCAAAACTATACGTGAGGAGCTTGTAAATGATCTCAAGGCAGTTGGGACCACAGTAACCAAACAAACCATAAGTAACACAATACGCCGCCAAGGATTTAAATCCTGTAGTGCCTGCAGGGTCCCACCCCTCAAGAAGGCACAGGTACAGGCCCGTCTGAAGTTTGCCAATGAACATCTAAATGATTCACAGAAGCATTAGGAGAATGTGCTGTAGTCAGATGAGACCAAAATTGAGCTCTTTAACATTAACTCGAATCGCCGTGTTTGGAGGAAGAAAGGTGCTGTCTATGACCCTAAGAACATCATCCCTACAGTCAAGCCCCGAGTTGGAAACATTATGCTTGGGGCCTTTTCTCTGCTAAATATACAGGCTGACTTTACTACACTGAGGGGCCAATGGAAGTAGCCATGTATTGTAAAATCTTGGATGAGAAACTTTTTTCCTCAGCCAGAACACTGAAGAAGGGTCATGGATGGGTTTTTCAGCATGACAATGATCCAAAACATACCGCCAAGACAACAAAGATGTGGCTCAAAAAGAAGCACATCAAGGTCATGCAGTGGCCTAGCCAGCTTCCAAAGTTTAATCCTATAGAAAGTTTATGGAGGGAGCTGAAACTTAAAGTTGACAGGTAACAGCCAAGAAACCTTAAAGTGTCACTAGACTCAAAAATAAATTTCTAATAAAATAACAAACATGTCATACTTACCCGCTCTGTGCAGTGGTATTGCTCAGAGCGGCCTCGATCTGCCTCTTATGGAGTCCCCAACGGCGATCTTGGATCCTCCTCTTCTTCTGCGGGACAACCATAGCTAGCCGCTGACTATTGGAGAGATAGTCCACGCACACCCCCCAAACTGGACAAACGTACAAAATCTGCAGGGGATCAAATAATTATTTTCCCCACTGTATATGCTTGAAGTTTGCATGTTCTCCCTGTGCCTTTTTTTGGTTTCCTCCCACACTCCAAAGACAAGCTGGCAGGTTAACTGGGTGTGCCCAAGATGTCTGCCTCACCTACTTTTACACTAGATCTGGCACTGATTCAGGAACCCAACAAATGCTTTGGGATATCCAATAAAATCGTGAGGCAGTGGAATTCATGATGTGGAGTGGGCCACAGCAGTGAGTGCTGGGGCAAAGGACGATTGAACAGTAGCTCTCAGAAAAGTCTACAATTGATCTAGAGATAAAGCCTGTTGAACCTACATGTCCTTTTGCACGCCCACCTGTTGAGTCAAACATTACAGGGGAACAAGGTACAGTGGATCCACAATGTCTTCAACAATAAATCAGACAGAGAATGATAATATGTGGTTGAAAAGTTATTAGTCTTTGTCAAGGATAGTGACACCAGGTAACATGGCCTTTGTACAGTAACACATTTGAGTAGCATTATTAGAGGATGATACTGTCACCAGATTAGGACACTATGTCCATAGTTGCCATTCTGAAAAAATGTATAGGGACACTTTTTTGTCTGTAGGCGGAGTCTTATTATAATTTGGGACGGGGCATTTGTCTGTAGGCGTTGTGTAGCGGGTGGTGGGAAACAGCTGCACGTGTAGCGGGCCGCGGCGAAAAAGGGGCGTGGATCAGAAGAGGAAACAAGAAAAGCAAGGAGATGAAGAGGAAGAGAAGAATGCAGGGAATGGAAGGGAGAGGGGAAGAAGGTCAAGAAATGGAAAAGGAAGAAGAAGAAAAGCTAAGAAAGTGTTATACAAGTGTGGAAATTGAAGGCAAGGGACAGGAAACAGGAGACAGGAGAAATTGAAGGCAAGGGACAGGAATGCAGGGAATGGGAGGGAGGAGGGTAGGAAGACAAGGATTGGAAGGGGAAGGAAGAAAAGAATTGGGAGAGGAAAGAAAGAAGACAAGAATTGATAAGGTGGGGTGGGAGAAAAAAGATATGGAACGATGGAGGAAAGCTGTGGGGAGAGTAGAAAGTACAAAAGGAAGGTACAAAAACTGGAAGAAGAAAGAAAGAAAAGGTAGGAAGAGGAAAATAGTAAGACAAGGAAGAAAAGAAGGCAGGAGGAAGGGGGGGGGGGGTATGTAAAGAAAGCAAACAGATGAGAAAATGGCAAAAAATGGAAGAGGAAGGAGACAAAAGGCAGGGAAGGGGGGGAGGAAAGGGAGTGGATAAAGAAAAGCAAGGAAAGAAAAGATAAAAAAGGAGGACAATAAAGGGGGAAAAGTCACGGAAGAGGAGGGAGAAGAAGAAAAGCAAGGAAGGGATTTGAGAGAAAGATAAGGTATCATGTACCTGGTAGAGGCCGAACTGATGACAGGGATCTCACTTACACCTCCTGTTTGTCCCCTGAGATTGATGACAGGGTAGAACAGGAAACAGAATGGCATGGGCACCTGTAGTAATTTATGGCCAGCAAAAGAACTGGATCTTGCAATGAAGTAGAAGCTGAGGAACAGGAACGTTTGCTAGATATCCCCATACAACTTGCAGAAGGTAGAAACGTGGCCAAACAGGCAGAAGTTGACAAAGGGCAAGCAGCAGAGATACAGATTCGGAATAGAAAAGCGTAAACAGGAGTCAGGCCGAGGTCAGTATTAGATGAGCAGAAAATGAGCCAAAGGGACCAGCAAGTTGTGGAGTCAAGAAGCAAACCAATAGTTAGGTACTGGAGGGCTTGAGATCAGGTGTAGTCAGAAAGAAAAACAGGTATGTCACAAGAACAAGGTCGAAACATGGGTCCACTCAGCAATGATCTTGAGACTTGCACTACTTTAAAGAGGCCACTGGGCGCCAAAGTCAATTCGAACGTGCATGCTCATGCTTACCCTCACATGAATGCACATGTGTTCTGTGAAAGGAAAAAAAAAGAAGGAAGAGAATGAAGGCAAGGAATGGAGGGGAAAAGTGATGAGTTGGAAGTAAGAAAGGTTGGAAAAGTAAGAAGAGATGAAAAAGGAAGGTGAGAGGGAGAAGAAAGCATGAAAACAAAGTAAATTAGCTAAAGCAAGGGAGAAAAGGAAATAAGGAAACAATTGGGAGAGGAAAGAAGTAAGATAGGAAGAGATAAGGCAAGAGAAGAAAAATATAGAATGATGAAGGAAGGCAGTGCGAGGAGAGTAAAAAAACAAGAACGCTAAGGAAGGGTGAGGAGAGGGAAAAAGTATACCAAAGAATGGAGGGGCAAGAAAGCAAGGAAATTCAGTGGGTATAAGGAAAGCAAAGAAAGGAAGGTGCAGAAGACAAACAAGGATCATTGAAGTGAATGTGGTGGAGGGGAGGAAGGAATATGAGGAAAGGAATGGAAGGAAAAGGTAGGCAAAATAGGACAGAAGGAACAAAGAAGGGAATGATGGGGGGAGAAGGGAGGGATGGGGGCAAGGGGCGGAAGGAAGGAAGGAAGGAAGGAAGGAAGGAAGGAAGGAAGGAGAGAGAGAGGGGGAAAGTGATGAGGGTGAAGTAAAAAGGTGGAGGAAGGAAGGCAAGGAAGAAGGAAAGATGAAGAAGGAAGGTAAGAAGGGGAAGAAAGCATGGGAAAGAAGGACGGTATTAGGAAGGCATAAGGGAAGAGAATAGAAAGAATACAAGTAAAGGAATTAGGGTGGAGAAAAGGCGGGGAAGGAATGTAGGGGCAAGATACGCATTGGTGGGGTACAAGGAAAAAAGGGACATGGGAGAAAGAAATTAAAGTGTAACTAAAGGCAACGGAAAACGTCAATGACGCCGACGTGAGCGTCATTGACGTAAAGTCGTATTTGCGGACGACTTAGGAAAACGACGTAACCGACGGAAAAAGCCGACGAGGACCCGATGCCATACTTAACATGGCATACAGCGGACTGGCGTAAGGTTACCCCTCATATAGCAGGGGTAACCTTACGCTTACGGAAACGACGTAAGCGACGGCTACGCGACGCAAATTCGTTTGGGAATCGGCGTATCAGGCTCATTTGCATAAACAAATGAGACCTGAACGTAAACGCCACCTAGCGGTCGGCGTTGTATTGCATTTAGGATCCGACGGTGTAAGTGATTTACACCAGTCGGATCCTAGCCTAATTCCGTTGTATCTTTTTTTTTTAATACAAAATAATGATACGCCGGCGGGAAATTCGAATTACGCCGGTGTATCAGTAGATACACCGGCGTAACTCTTCTGAGAATCTGGCCCAAAGTTTATTTTTTTTGGGTTGGACAGAGTGGAGAGGGATCAGAACTCTTGCCAAGTTTTTACTGCTGTCTGTGCCCCCATTGGGGAGATTCATCCTCTCTATTTTTCCTAATTGTCATTATCATCTAAAGTGAAAATAAATTCCTACATTTTGGATTGACATTGGAACCTTAAAGGAGTTGTAAAGGAAAAACATTTTTTGCCTAAAATTAATGTCTGCAAGGTAGACAGACAGAATAGTGTAATGATTCTGTTACAAAACACGAGCAAATACCTATTAAATTCCTTCATCTATATCACCTCCGGCATTCTAGTTTCTGTTCTCTCATTCACTTCCTGGTTTGCATTGTTTGTTCATGTAAGAACTACATTTCCCAGTATGAATTGCGGCACGCCCAGTAATTCACACCTCCTTGAAGTCTCTAACACGTAGAGAGCGTTCTGCCACACAGATGTAGTTCCCAGGAGGGGGCGAGCACGTTACTGACCACCGCAGTAAAGCCTCCCATCACGGTGGTGAGTAAAATCAGACAAGCAGGAAGTGAACAGAACAGAGAAGAAATAGAGCAACTTCTGACCAAAATTAACAATGAGGAAGTGAAAAGAGGAATGTCTGCAGGTAAAGGATGCTTATTATGAAAAAAAATAATTTCCTTTACAACCCCTTTAACCACATAAGACCCGGACCAAAATGCAGGTAAAGGACCAGGCCCCTTTTTGTGATTCAACACTGCATCGCTTTAACTGACAATTGCGCGGTCGTGTGACATGGCTCCCAAACAAAATTGGCATCCTTTTTTTCCCACAAAAAGAGCTTTCTTTTGGTGGTATTTGATCACCTCTGCAGTTTTTATTTTTTGCGCTATTAACAAAAATAGAGCGACAATTTTGCTATAATAAATATCCCCCAAAAACATATAAAAAAAAAATTTTTTTCTCAGTTTAGGCCGATACGTATTCTTCTACCTATTTTTGGTAAAAACAAAATCGCAATAAGCGTTTATCGATTGGTTTGCGCAAAATTTATAGTGTTTACAAAATAGGGGATAGTTTTATTGCATTTTTATAAAAAAAAATGTTTTACTACTAATGGCGGCGATCAGCGATTTTTTCCATGACTGTGACATTATGGCGGACACTTCGGACAATTTTGACACATTTTTGGGACCATTGTCATTTTCACAGCAAAAAATGCATTTAAAATGCATTGTTTTACTGTGAAAATGACAATTGCAGTTTGGGAGTTAACCACAGGGGGCGCTGATGGGGTTATGTGTGACCTCATTTGTGTTTACAACTGTAGGGGGGTGTGGCTGTAGGTCTGACGTCATTGATTGTGCGCCCCTATATTAGGGAACACACAATCGATGACAGCGCCACAGTGAAGAACGGGGGAAGCCGTGTTTACACACGGCTCTCCTCGTTCCTCAGCTCTGGGGACCGATCGTGGGACTCCAGCGGCGATCGGGTCCACGGTCCCGAAGCTTCGAACCGTGTCGCGGACCGCGACCCACCGCTGGGCTTTATACAGGTACGCGATTGTGCCCAGCGGTGCCATTCTGCCGACGTATATCATCGTTAGGCGGTCCTTAAGTGCTGATGGGTTTACTTCCTCTTTGTTTCCCTGCAAAGGTAAAGCGTAATGGGCTACTATGCATCGCATAGATGCATAGTAGCCCATTATGTGTCACTTACCTGCAGGAGAAGCCCGCAATGTCCCCGTCTTCCACGCTAGTAACAAGTGTCCATCTTCACCCCTCTTCTCCTGGGGACCGCAAACTCCGGCTCTGTGACTGGCCAGAGTCACCTGACGTCACTCCCACGCATGCGCGAGGGAGCCGCCTTTAACTGCATGACCCCATTCACAAAAATGGCATGCGCCGTAGACATCGGTGCTGTCATTTTTGCAAATATCTTCTAAACCGTGTAGGTTTAGGAGATATTTGTTGCACCTACAGGTAAGCCTTAGGCTGCATTCACACCTAGGCGTATATACGCCTGAAGCGCGACGCCGCAGCCGCCCCTCATACGCTGGAGGTGTGATTTTACATGGTCGGCTATGGAGATGGTTCACATCTCCACGCCGAATGCCGGACGCCTGCCGCCTGAAAAAAGGTCCCGGACCTTTTTTTCAGGCGTCTTTCGGCATTCGGCATAGGAGATGTGAACCATCTCCATAGAGGGGGTGAGGCTGCATTCACGAATCGCGGTACAAAACGCCGCTATTTGCCGCCGCGATTCAGTACGCCTAGGTGTGAATGCAGCCTTAATCTAGGCTTACCTGTAGGTATAAGTGGTCTGTAAGGATTTACAACCACTTAAATAGAGGGGAAATCTAGTGTTTGAGGTGCTGTAGGGGAGGGTTGGTTGTTTGCCATCCCCCAAACAAAAAAACCCCCACTGCTTCTAATGACTTTTCTAATGTAGTCATTCAAACCCATACAGAATAGATAAGTACTAAACTTCGAAGCTGGGCTAAGCTCATCCGGCCTGTCATTCTCCTGGCATGGCAATACCCAGCTCTGTCCAGTAGGGGGCAATGTTCATTAACAATGCCGCTATGATAGAGTTACAGAACACTTCCGTGGCTACATAGGAAGTAGGCTGCGTTCTGTGGAAGCCATGGAAACCAGACTCTTCCCTCGGCAGAGGCGTCACGTGAGGAACGCGTGATGCGCGGAAACGTGTGACTTACCACCAGGGAGGCGGGGACGGAAGATCACATGACCCGGAAGAATAATGCAGGCAGTCGCTGGGTGGAGGTGAGAGTGAGTATTAGTGAGAAGCGGGGAGGAGGACGGGCAATGGAGCGGATACAGTGCTGAGGAGAGCGCTGCGGGAGGCTGTGAGTTACCCAGGGAGGACTGTTAAGGTATACAAGGAGGGGGGCACACCGGGTGTGTACAGGTTGTATGGGAGGGCATGCTGGGACTTGTAGCTGTCCAATGGGTACAGAAGGACAGAGTTGTGCTGTGGACAGGGGACGCAGAGAGTTCTCATTCAGCTCCCTCCATTGGGCACTGTGTATATAGAGAGCATTGGGAAAGTCTGGAGGAGACTCATGGAGTACCAACCTGTCATACCTCATCATTACTAGTAATGAGCTCAGGTGTAGGCGTGTCCAGATCCCAGTCCCCACCCACCTGACCTATCCCGCCAGAAAGCCATCACTGTAGTGTCTAGGGATGAGCTCCGGCGTGTTTGTACAGTCCAACTGTAGAGCCCGCCAGGAAGTCGGCGCTGCGCTAATCACAGGCAGTGAGACGTTATCCCGATGCGTGGCTGCAGAGATCATGAAATGTCTCCCTGCCTGTAATTAGCGCAGCGCCGTGCCGACTTCCTGGTGAGCTCTGCACGTGGAGTGTGCGAACATGCCGGAGCTCATCCCTACTACTGTCCAATCAAATGGGGCCAAAGCATTCCCCATCCAGCAGCCTCACATACAATACATACCTGGCGGGATTGATCAGGTGGGTGGGGACTGGGATCTGGACACACCCCAAGCTCAGCTCCAGTCATCACAGGATGTTCTTAAGTTTCCTATGCTATGATAGTTTGACTGACAATTACCCCATCATGGGACGCTCTACACAAATTCATCTTGTAGAGCTTTTGGTGGCATTAAAAATGACCCCATCCATTGTTCAGTAACATTAAAGTGGAACCTCAGTCAGAAAATTAAGTCCTGCTAGATCACCTCAGGGTGGCCCCTTTTCCAGGTATAGCTATGTACAACATTAAGAATAAGTGTCCAGACCAGGGGTGTCCAAACTTTTTTCAAAGAGGGCCAGATTTGATGAAGTGAACATGCGTGAGGGCCGACCATTTTGCCTGACATTCTTAAAACCATGAAAATGTTGTCTAAGTGTGTTAGAGCACTAAATACACCGCCCAGCAAGAATTCTCCTGCCTTTGTGGCTGTGTGTGGTGAAGAGATGAGCTCGGGCGTGTTATTTGGATATCGGCGTATAACACGCACCTTCACTTTAAAAAGGACGTTTCAGGAAGAAATCTTGTATTTTAAATAAAGACCCGTGAAGCAAAATAAAGGTCAGTGCCCATCTGCAGCCTCACAAGTGCCATCAATGCAGCCCCCACGTTGCCATGAATGCCGCAAACCCCATTGCCATGAACGCAGCCTCACCATTGCCGTCAGTGCAGCCTGATTCATGCCCATCTGCAGCCTTGGAGGAGACAGGGAGGGGAGGGGGCGGGACGAGGGTCAACAGACATACAGGAGAAACTCCTGTTTTCTCGGCGGCCTCTTTAATAGAAAGTCCCACCTGCTATGATGGACAGAACAGTCGTCCAATGGCAGCACAGGTGACAGGACTTCCTTTTACACAGGACGCCGTGTAAACAGGAAATGCTCCTCCTGTATGTATGACACTCGTCCCACCCCCTCCAAGGCAGCCAGCATATATATCTTTTGTCTCGCCCTGCTCTGCACATGCTCAGTTTTTCAGGAATGTAACTGTTTTTTTTAAACTGTTAAATTGATAGGTTTAGTTCCGCTTTATGATTTACTGCTGTTCAGGGACTCTTTGCTTCAGCAAAATTGCAGCCTCCAGCAAGAAGAAACAGTAGCCATGCTGGAATCAATGTACACCACAAACCGATTTTTGGTAGCATAATTATTAATGTGGAATGTATGTTCCTTGCTAAAGAACAATATTTTTTATCAAGTAATAGTTAAGTTCCGCTTTAAAGCGATATTGAAACCAAAATCATCCATTATATTGCAGCTTACCAATCCTTAGATGTGATGGCTGCATTTGTTTTATTTCTTAGGCTCTCTTTCTTTTATTTTCACCTGATGTTCCAACCAAGAACAAGCTGTCTTGCAGATGTAGCAGTTAGGCTGGCCATTAACCGATTAAGCCCCGGACCATTTTGCAGCTAAATGCCCAGGCCAGGTTTTGCGATTCGGGACTGCGTCGCTTTAACAGACAATTGCGCGACGTGGCTCCCAAACAAAATTGGCGTCCTTTTTTCCCCACAAATAGAGCTTTCTTTTGGTGGTATTTGATCACCTCTGCGGTTTTTATTTTTTGCGCTATAAACAAAAATAGAGCGACAATTTTATAAAAAATTCAATATTTTTTACTTTTTGCTATAATAAAAATCCCCCAAAAACATATATAACATTTTTTTTTCCTCAGTTTAGGCCGATACGTATTCTTCTACCTATTTTTGGTAAAAAAAATCGCAATAAGCGTTTATCGATTGGTTTGCGCAAGATTTATAGTGTTTACAAAATAGGGGATAGTTTTATTGCATTTTTATAAATTTTTTTTTTTTTTACTACTATTGGCGGCGATCAGTGTTTTTTTTCATGACTGCGACATTATGGCGGACACTTCGGACAATTTTGACACATTTTTGGGACCATTGGCATTTTCACAGCAAAAAATGCATTTAAATTGCATTGTTTATTGTGAAAATGACAGTTGCAGTTTGGGAGTTAAACACAGGGGGCGCTGTAGGAGTTAAGGATCACTGTGTATGTGTTTACTAGTGTAGGGGGGTGTGGCTGTAGGATGGACGTCATCGATAGAGTGATCCCTTATATAGGGAGACTCGATCGATGCGCCGCCACAGTGAAGCACGGGGAAGCCGTGTTTACATACGGCTCTCCCCGTTCTTCAGCTCCGGGGAGCGATCGCGACGGAGCGGCTATAAACGAATAGCCGCGCCGTCGTCCCGGATCGCTCCCCGAGGGAATCTGCCCGCCGCACGCAGCGGAGGGGGTCCCGATCGGACCCCCCACCCGCTAGAAGGCAAGGACGTATATATACGCCCTTCTGCCTGTCCGTGCCATTGTGCGGACGTATATAGGCGTGCGGCGGGCGTTAAGTGGTTAATGGAACAATTTTCTTTCCCACAACCACGGGTTGCACAAAAGAAAATTGATTCCACCATCAAAACTGTCAGTTTTGCTGGGGGATTCCCTTCCGTGGCACTAGTGTGTTCTCCCTGTGGGGGAGGGGGCCCACATAGTGATTATTGTTAGCAGCTATAGCCAATGGTAATAATCACGCAACATGCTGGTTGTACCCAAGCTGATCGATGGATCAACTTTGGTACAATCAGTCTGCCCATACATGGTTTGAATCTCGTCCAGTCCCAGCTGAGATTCGAACTGTCTATGGCAGGCTTTAGAGGGCTGAGACAAACCACCTACCACTGACCGGGGCTTACAATGATCAGCTTT
The DNA here is from genome assembly GCF_905171775.1 of Rana temporaria. NCBI lineage: Eukaryota > Metazoa > Chordata > Amphibia > Anura > Ranidae > Rana > Rana temporaria. Next base: position 412,057,613 of record NC_053491.1, read on the forward strand.
TAGGGATGCAATGATATATCAGCTGCCGAAAATTGGGGTTTCAGGATTGTGCCAATTGTGTACAGCTCCACGATTGTGGGGAAAATATGAGAATCACAATTGTTTTGCTTCAAATAAAGATCGCATCATCTTTCACATTATACAATAAAATTGGGCTAACTTTTATAGTTTATTTATTTTTTTATTCATTAAAGTGTACTTTCCCCCTAAAAATGCATTAGAAAGATTGCTGTGCAAATACAGTGTGACATAAAATATTGCAATGACTGACATTTTATTCTCTAGGGTCTCTGCTTAAAATTTTACATATATATAAAATTTGGGGGTTCAAAGTCATTTTCTAGCAACAAATACTGCTTTTTAAATTGTAAGCAACAAGTGTCAGAAAAAGGCTTAGTGATTGTAAAGTCTCACTTGTTATTTTTAATAAAAAAAAGTTGTACTTGTCACCTCTGATGCAGTGGTTTTGCACAGAGCAGCCCAGTGCCTTCTCTTCTTGGGTCCCTCTTTGTCTCTCCTGGTCCTGCCCCCCACAGCAAGCAGTTTGCTATGGGGACAACCGAGCTGAGTCACAGCTCCCTGTGTCCATTCAGACCCAGAGCTACGGCCAAGCCCTGCCCCCTTTCTATTCTTATTGGCTGACTGACTTTGACAGCAGCGGGAGCCAATGGTGCCGCGCTATCTCAGCCAGTGAGCCAATGCAGCTAGAGGTGCCTCTGGTAAGTATTAGGGGGGGCTGCTGCACACAGAAGGCTTTTTATCTTGACCACTTACAGACCGCCCGCCGCAGGAATACATCGCTACTTTAAAGAGGAATTACCGTTGTTATGGTAGCAGCTAGCTACCATAACCCTGGTACCCTCTTCAAGAGCGGGTGGTCAGTTTTCAGATAAAAGTGGTCTCTGCGGCGGATTCGCTGCCCTTCGCCTTTTACCAGATCCATCGGCAGCGGTGGAGGCAATCGGATCCTGTCCCTGGGCTGATGTGGAGACAAGTGAGGGGAAGATGGCCCCCATCCGTCTCCATATCATTGCAGGGTGGAAGCGACGTGAAAACGCCACTTCCGTCCAATGCTCTTAAAGTGACATTTTTTATTTATTTTAATTGTATTTTAGTCTAAACATAAGATCTAAGGACTTTTTGACCCCAGATCTCTCATATTTAAGAGGAACTGTCATGCTTTTTTTTTTATATTAGAAGGGATGTCTACATTCCTTGTATAAGCAATAAAAATGACCCAAGGTTTTTTTTTTTTTTTTTTTTTTTTAAACTGTGTAAAAAAAAAATGACGGTAAAATAAATACATTTTTTTCTTTCTTTATTTTTTTTAAAGCGTCCCGTCAAGCTGGCGCACAGAAGCGAACGCATACGTGAGCAGCACCCACATATGAAAACGGTTTTCAAACCACACATGTGAGGTATCGCCGCGATCGTTAGACCGAGAGCAATAATTCTAGCCCTAGACCTCCTTTGTAACTCAAAACATGCAACCTGTAGAATTTTTTGTAAATGTTGCCTATAGAGATTTTTAAGGGTAAAAGTTTGCCGCCATTCCGCGACCGGGCGCAAATGTGAACTCGGCGTAACATTATCTTTCACAATATAAAAAAAATTGGGCTATGTTTACTGTTGTCTTATTTTTTTTATTAAAAAAAGTGAAATTTTTCCCCAAAAAAAGTGTGCTTGTAAGCCCGCTGCGTGAATACGTTGTGTGACAAAAAGTATTGCAACTACCGCCATTTTATTCTCTAGGGTGTTAGAAAAATAATATATATATAATGTTTGGGGGTTCGAAGTAACTTAACTTTTTAACACCAAATCTCATAAAGAGGCTCGGTCCTTAAGTGGTTAAAGGATAAGTTCACTTTAAAAAAAATAAAAAAAGAATAAATGTACATCTTTTTGCAGGTAAAAAAAAAAAAAAGTTTTATTTATTTTAAGTACTTGTATAGCACCCTCCATTTTCGCAGCACTTTGCATATATATTGTACGTTCATATTCGTCCCTACCTTCAAGGAGCTTACAATTTTTAAGGTCCCTTACTAACGTTCATACATACACATACTAGGGCCAGTTTAGACAGGAGCCATCTAACATATCAGCATGTCTTTGGAGTGTGGAAGGAAACCAGAGTACCTGCAAGAAAACCCGCACAGGGAGAATATGCAAACTCCAGGCAGGTAGTATTCTGGTTGGGATTTGAACCGAGGACCCTAGTGCTGCAAGGTGGAAGTGCTAACCACTTAGCCACTGTGCTGCCCTTTATTTATTAGAAGTCTGTAAAGCATTGCGCTTGTGATCAGCAGATCACAAGTGAAATCTCATGCTCCTGCATACTGTCAGTGTAGCTGACCCTATGTGTTTTGTCACCACGCTCTGATGCTAAGTGGCAATGAAATGCATAGGGGGAACCTGCCGTCATGATGCCAGACGGAGCCGCCATTTTGTGGGATATTCAATGCGCATTTTATTGTACTTGCTTACAATTGTGCTCATAAGTTTACATACCCGGGCAGAATTTGATTTCTTGGCCATTATTCGGAGGATATGAATGATAACACAAAAACATTTTTCACTCATGGTTCGTGTTTGGCTGAAGCCATTTATTATCAATCAACTGTGTTTACTCTTTTTAAATCATAATGGCAACAGAAACTACCCAAATGACCCTGATCAAAAGTTTACATACCCTTGTGGTTTTGGCCTGATAACATGCACACAAGTTGACACAAAGGGGTTTGAATGGCTATTAAAGATAACCATCCTCACCTGTGATCTGTTTGCTTGTAATTAGTGTGTGTGTGTGTATAAAAGGTCAATGAGTTTCTGGACTCCTGACAGACCCTTGCATCGTTCATCCAGTGCTGCACTGACGTTTCTGGATTCTGAGTCATGGGTAAAGAAAAGGAATTGTCAAAGGATCTGCAGGAAAAGGTAGTTGAACTGTATAAAACAGGAAAGGGATATAAAAATATATCCAAGGAATTGAGAATGCCAATCAGTAGTGTTTAAACTCTAATCAAGAAGTGGAAAATTAGGGGTTCTGTTAAAACCAAACCACGGCCAGGTAGTCCAACTAAGACTTCAGCCACAACTGCCAGGAAAATTGTTTGGGATGCAAAGAAAAACCCACAAATAACTTCAGGTGAAATACAGGACTCTGAAAACGTGGTGTGGCTGTTTCTTTCAAGATGCACAATAAGGAGGCACTTGAAGAAAGATGGGCTGCATGATCGAGTCGCCGGAAGAAAGCCATTACTGTGCAAATGCCACAAAGTATCCCGCTTACAATACGCCAAACAGCACAGAGACAAGCCTCAAACCTTCTGGCACAAAGTCATTTGGAGGGATGAGACCAAAATTCTGCTTTTTGGCCACAACCATAAACGCTACATTTGGAGAGGAGTCAACAAGGCCTATGATGAAAGGTATACCATTCCTACTGTGAAACACGGAGGTGGATCGCTGATGTTTTGGGGAGGTGTGAGCTACAAAGGCACAGGAAATTTGGTCAAAATTGTTGGTAAGATGAATGCAGTATGTTATCAAAAAATACTGAGGAACATTTTCATTCATCAACTAGAAAGCTGCGCATGGGACATACTTGGACATTTCAACATGACAATGATCCAAAGCACAAGGCCACGTTAATCTGTCATTGGCTACAGAAGAATAAAGTGAAGGTTCTGGAGTGGCCATCTCAGTCTCCTGACCTCAATATAATTGAGCCACTCTGGGGAGATCTCAAATGTGCAGTTCATGTAAGACAGCCCAATAGTTTACAGGAACTGGAGGCTTTTTGCCAAGAGGAATGGGCAGCTTTACCATCTGAGAAGATAAAGAGCCTCACCCACAAATACTACAAAACACTTCAAGCTGTTATTGATGTTAAAGGGGGCAATACACGGTATTAAGAACTGGGGTATGCAAACTTTTGATCAGGGTCATTTGGGTAGTTTCTGTTGTCGTTATGATTTTAAAAAGAGTAAACACAGTTGATTGATAATAAGTGGCTTCAGCCAAACGCTAACCATTAATGAAAGAAAAGTTTTTGTGTTATCATTCATATTCTCTGAAAAATGGCCAAGAAATTAAAAATTCTGCCAGGGTATGTAAACTTATGAGCACAAGTGTATGTAAGTGTCTTAACCTTCGAATTGGTTTTAAAATTGTGTTGCACTATGGAAGCCTGTTTATGCTCTCATGAGGTACAGTTCCATTGGTGTTGAAACAAGTGATCTATGTATGTGTGGTGATGGAGTGCTGTGGATACCTTGAAACAGTGGTCTTCAAACTGCGGCCCGGGGGCCGGATGTGGCTCTTTGCTTGCCTTCACCTGGCCCTTGGGGCACTTTTCCTTCCACTGATAAAAGACACTGTTCCTCACACCAACAATGGGAAACTGTTCCTCACACCAACAATGGGAAACTGTTCCTCACACCAACAATGGGAAACTGTCCCTCACACCAACAATGGGAAACTGTCCCTCACACCAACAATGGGAAACTGTCCCTCACACCAACAATGGGAAACTGTCCCTCACACCAACAATGGGAAACTGTCCCTCACACCAACAATGGGAAACTGTCCCTCACACCAACAATGGGAAACTGTCCCTCACACCAACAATGGGAAACTGTCCCTCACACCAACAATGGGAAACTGTCCCTCACACCAACAATGGGAAACTGTCCCTCACACCAACAATGGGAAACTGTCCCTCACACCAACAATGGGAAACTGTCCCTCACACCAACAATGGGAAACTGTCCCTCACACCAACAATGGGAAACTGTCCCTCACACCAACAATGGGAAACTGTCCCTCACACCAACAATGGGAAACTGTCCCTCACACCAACAATGGGAAACTGTCCCTCACACCAACAATGGGAAACTGTCCCTCACACCAACAATGGGAAACTGTCCCTCACACCAACAATGGGAAACTGTCCCTCACACCAACAATGGGAAACTGTCCCTCACACCAACAATGGGAAACTGTCCCTCACACCAACAATGGGAAACTGTCCCTCACACCAACAATGGGAAACTGTCCCTCACACCAACAATGGGAAACTGTCCCTCACACCAACAATGGGAAACTGTCCCTCACACCAACAATGGGAAACTGTCCCTCACACCAACAATGGGAAACTGTCCCTCACACCAACAATGGGAAACTGTCCCTCACACCAACAATGGGAAACTGTCCCTCACACCAACAATGGGAAACTGTCCCTCACACCAACAATGGGAAACTGTCCCTCACACCAACAATGGGAAACTGTCCCTCACACCAACAATGGGAAACTGTCCCTCACACCAACAATGGGAAACTGTCCCTCACACCAACAATGGGAAACTGTCCCTCACACCAACAATGGGAAACTGTCCCTCACACCAACAATGGGAAACTGTCCCTCACACCAACAATGGGAAACTGTCCCTCACACCAACAATGGGAAACTGTCCCTCACACCAACAATGGGAAACTGTCCCTCACACCAACAATGGGAAACTGTCCCTCACACCAACAATGGGAAACTGTCCCTCACACCAACAATGGGAAACTGTCCCTCACACCAACAATGGGAAACTGTCCCTCACACCAACAATGGGAAACTGTCCCTCACACCAACAATGGGAAACTGTCCCTCACACCAACAATGGGAAACTGTCCCTCACACCAACAATGGGAAACTGTCCCTCACACCAACAATGGGAAACTGTCCCTCACACCAACAATGGGAAACTGTCCCTCACACCAACAATGGGAAACTGTCCCTCACACCAACAATGGGAAACTGTCCCTCACACCAACAATGGGAAACTGTCCCTCACACCAACAACGGGAAACTGTTCCTCACACCAACAACGGGAAACTGTTCCTCACACCAACAACGGGAAACTGTTCCTCACACCAACAACGGGAAACTGTTCCTCACACCAACAACGGGAAACTGTTCCTCACACCAACAACGGGAAACTGTTCCTCACACCAACAACGGGAAACTGTTCCTCACACCAACAACGGGAAACTGTTCCTCACACCAACAACGGGAAACTGTTCCTCACACCAACAACGGGGCACTATTTCTCTCGCCAACACCAATGATGGGGCACTATTTCTCTCACTAACACCAATGATGGGGCACTATTTCTCTCACTAACACCTATAATGCCCCCCCCCCCCCCCCCCCAAATACCAAAGATGCGTTGTTAACTTTCACTGACACCAGGACAATTTCTACTCCCAATGACCACAGTCGAAAGTCTGGAGGACAATAATCTGGCCCTTTGTTTAGAAAGTTTGGAGACCCCTGCCTTGGAGGATCTCTTGTAAAGGCTTGGCTGGTAAAATCAGGATCAGGTGCCTTCATTTACAGAAGCCCAAAGAGCAGCCTTATCAAGCTTGGTGTGTGATCTCTAATGAGCGCGATTGGGCACAGTACTGGGATCTCTTCTTTAGAATCAAATGATCATATATGGACTTTATAGTGTTTATATGGACAGTATTTACTATTTTTAGAGCTGCATATTGATATATTTTATTAACTTGTGATCCACAATTTTTATTTAATTTTTTTTTCTTCTATAGGCTCTTACATATGAGTCTAAGCACAGATGTTATATTTGTTTTTAGGTTAATGTTCAGCTAGGCAGAAAAAGGTGAGGTGAAGGGTTAATATGCTGGTCACTGGAGACAGCATGGAAATAATGCATGAAAGGGTTAACTAAAACAATCCTTGTGTAAACAGAATGAATTTGCAGCTGCTGATCTATTCATTGTTTCCCCATTGACCACCATTTTCCTCCTTCCTCTGTTGGAAGGGGAGAGATCGACATAGCATATGATCGCAGTGATGACCAATCACAGCGATCACATGCCTCTTGGATCTTTGGTGTCTTTGTGTACTGAGCTGTCTAATGATGGCTTGGTACACAGCGATTTACCAGGCCGGAATGGCCACCCAATGGCTAGTTATCCAATGTTTGTAAACAATGGCCCCTGATCTGCCGTTTAAATACATATGGTACCAAAGGGATTTTACCTCTTGTGTCCCGATGTGTACTGCGGACAGACGGCCTGTGCAGGCACCCTGACCTACATGTACCTCGCTAGTTTCCCTGAAAAGCAGGAAATAAAAACTGACAGTAAACACACTGTTAGGCACACATTTAACCCTTTGATTGCCCTTGATGTTAACTCCTTCCCAGCCTGTGTCATTAGCACATTGACAGTGCATATTACTGCATACATACAGGTAGATGCTTGCTATGGGGCACTCCTACGTGCTCACTGTTGAGCTGGCTCTGCGTGATAAGAACTTTTCACACCAGGTCAAGAAATTTGTTGTCAATGGTTAAAATGAGGTCCTCACCTTAGTTTTTGTGTTTCCTTCATCCAGGAGACAATGTGTAATACAGGTATTTGCTCCCACTTCCGGGCATAGATCACCTCGGTGATCGAGGTCACATACGCCTCTTCTGGGGCCTACTCTGTCCTCCCCTGCTGTCTTCTGGGAGACACACAGGTCCCAGAAGACAGCAGGGACCAGTGAGAACGCACAGCACGACTTGGGTGGCTACACTTCCTGATTCCCTTACCGAAGATGGCGGCGGCAGCATCCGAGAACTGAGCAAACAGTCGGCTTCGCATACCGACATCGCAGGCACCCTGGACAGGTAAGTGTGCTGATATTTAACCTCTTGACCACCGCCCCATGTCAAAAAGACGTCCTGTTTTTAAAGTTGAATATCTCGATAACGGCAGCAGCTGCAGCCACAACCGAGATATTCATCTTTTCAGGGGGCGGTGGTGTACACGATAACGGTGGTCTCCGCGGCGGATTCGCCGCAAGATCGCCGTTATCGGTGGCGGGAGAGGGGCCCCCCCTCTCCCGCGCCCTCTGCCGCTTACTGGAGCCGTCGGTAGCGGCGGAGGGGATCGGATGTGTCCGGCAGCTGAGCGGGGACGGGACTGAAGGAGAAATCTCCTTCACCCGTCCTCATAGCTCTGCTGGGCGGAAGTGAGTCCCGCCCAGCCTCTTAAAGAAACATTTTTTTTTTTGTCATTTGAAAAAAATACTTTTTTTTTTTTTTTTTTTGCATTTAAGTCTAAATATGAGATCTGAGGTCTTTTTGACCCCAGATCTCATATTTAAGAGGACCTGTCATTCTTTTTTCTATTACAAGGGATGTTTACATTCCTTGTAATAGGAATAAAAGTGATCAATTTTTTTTTTTTTATTTCAGTGTAAAAAATTATAAAACTAAATAAAAATAAATAAGAACATTTTTTTAAAGCGCCCCATCCCGACGAGCTCGCGCGCAGAAGCAAACGCATACGCGAGTAGCGCCCGCATATGAAAACGGTATTCAAACCACACAAGTGAGGTATCGCCGCGATCGTTAGAGTGAGAGCAATAATTCTAGCCCTAGACCTACTCTGCAACTCAAAAAATGCAACCTGTAGAATTTTTTAAACGTCGCCTATCCACTGCACAGTGGAGGTAAGTATATGTTTGTTGTTCAAAAAAACAAAACGGGAACCTTTACAATCACTTTTAATAATTGGTAAGCTGCAATATATCACAGTTTTGGGTTAAATACCTCTTTAAGAAAAAAAGATAAAGGATATTATGGTACACCGTGCTTTAGCAAACTAATCCTGCAGTAAGGTGAAACAACTGACAGCCCCATGAAATCTGAGGCCGTGTATTCTGGCTGCTGTGTTCAGTCCTGACGTGTTAGAAATTTGAATAGAAATGGTTCCTATAGGATTATTCTTCACGTTTCCTTGTCGGCCTAACTTGTTATACGGCCCCAGAAGGTTTTCCGATAGATGGGTGTGCTCAGACACTGATGATCTGGCCCTGAATAGACACATTGTTATCATGTGAGAATTAGAGAGAAGGTCACTTCCTGCAACTTTACATAAATGATGTAATGCAAGGAAAACCATATCATGTCATGTGTGCGCTGAGTGCAGTAACTTGGTGTACTATAGAAGACGGGCATAATATGGTATAGGATTTTACTATATATATATATATATATATATATATATATATATATATATATATATATATATATATATATATATATATATATATATATATATATATATATATATATAATCTCTATCACACACACACACATACATTTTTTTTTTTATGTAGTTGATCTTTAAAAGAGTTGTGTGTATCAAAAGAAACTTTGTTAGGACAGTTTAAAGTGACACTAAACAGTATAGTAATTAAAAAAAATAATCCATCCACTATTTAAAGTGGAGTTCCACCCAGCAAAACATTTTTAGCTAAAAAAAATAGATTTTATTTTTTTATTTTTTATACTCACCCGAAATACCTGTTGCTATGCGGAAGTCCATAATCTGCCTCTTCCGTAACCGCGGTCTATCTTCTTCTAGTGAATGGGGCGCGCTGCTTTCTGGGAACTGTGTGTGTTCCCAGAGAGCAGCCGCCCATTCACAAGTCGGCGCGAGACTCGCGCATGCGCAGTAGGAAACGGGCAGTGAAGCCGTAAGGCTTCATTGCCTGTTTCCCTTAGTGTGAATGGCAGCGCGGGACCTGCGCCGATCGAGGGATCGGGGGGGGGGGGGGGCATCAGCGCGGGCGAGTAGGACAGGTAAGTGTCCTTATTAAAAGTAAGCAGCTACACTGTTAGTAGCTGCTGACTTAAAAAAAAAAAAAAAAAGTGACGTCCCACTGGTTCGTTCTACTACTGCTTTAAGGGTTAGTGGTAATTGTTAGGGTTAGCTTTCTAGTCTTAACAATTACTGCTATCCCTTGCCCTTAAAGTGGTTGTATAGTGTTTGTTTTTTTTTTTTTTTTGTTTTTTTTTTTTACTTTTACCTACAGGTAAGCCTATAATAAGGCTTAGCTGTAGGTAAAAAAAATAGCTCCTAAACATTTACGGCTTAGGAGATATTCCCCTCGCAATGAGTAACTGATTGCAGTGGCGCATGCGCACAGGGGATTCTCGGCTAAACGCCCAGCAGACGCCGGACCTTGCTGGAAAGAAGTCTCCCGTGTGGCTCCAGCCACTCACAGAGCTGGGAGATGCGATACCCGGAAGACACACCGAGGCAACATGTCAGTTACCTCGGTGTGGACCAGATGAGTTAACGACGCCTCGTTCTAAGGTAAGTATTTCATAATTGGCTAGTATGCGGTGCATACTAGCTCATTATGCCTTTTGCCTTACAGGTGACAAAAAAAAAATAAAAAAAAAAATGCACCAGCTCAAAACGTACATGTGAACTTGATCCATAGGAAACCATGTTAAATGGACTGTAGTATGTTTATGCAAAACTCACAAAAACACATAGGTGTGAACCAATGGAGAGTGAGCAATGCCCTTTCAGAAATATACATTGCAGAAAGAACTCTTCTGATCTAGAGCAAGACGAGCTACCATGATCTTATTGAAGGGATGGTTCCAGACATGTTGTTCGCTTTTTATATTCCTTGCACTCTGTTTCTTTTCTGTCAAACCTACAGAAATCAATCAATTACCACTGAAAATTCCATTTCACTTGTTGGCGGGACTCTGATGATTCGGTCATCTCATCTGTTTTTCTGGTTCTCAGGCTCTTCCATTGATCCGTCATGCCGGAGCACAGCGATGCCAGCCTGCCCCCGGAAGAGAGGCTACGGGCTTTGGTAGAGAAGGGGACATCCGTGGACGTGAATGATGACATTCCACTGAAGCGCTACTACCGATCTGGGGTAGAATTGATCCGCATGGCCAATGTGTACACGGGCGAAGGCAATACAGAACATGCTTTTATCTTGTACAACAAATATATCACGTAAGTCAAGCTTTCTGCTTAAAAGAAAAGTCTAAGTAGTGTGTGTTATGTTGCACGTCTTTCCTCAAACGGGCTGTTATTGGGTCTCTCATTTGTCTTCAGCAATTTTATAACATGTTAAATGTCCTCTATAATACATTCCCTCTGTGTATGCTATATTGAAGAGACATTGGGGTAGATTTCTTAAAACCGGTGCACTCAGAATCCACTTCTAACCTCAGCTTGTTCAAATAAGCTTTGGCAATAAAACCTGGAAGCTGATTGGTTTCTATGCAGAAGTGAGCCTGATTTTGCACTCTCCAGCTTTAGTAAATGAGCCCCGTTGTCCCCCATTGTCCTATCTATTCCTTGAACTTAATATGTACAACATAGGTGCATGTCTTTGTCCCCACACTGGGGCGGGAGGTGCTATACCGTTGGAATTGCCGCTGGATTCGGCCGCTAGCGGTGCGGTATTAACCCCCGCTAGCGGCCAATAAAGGGTTAATACCGCCCGCAATGCGCCTCTTCAGAGGCGCATTGCAGGTGGTATTACCGCGGTTTTACATTGTTTAAATGGGAAGGAGCGGTATACACGCCGCTCCTCTCACCGCTCCAAAGATGCTGCTGGCAGGAGATTTTTTTCTCTCCCGCCAGCGCATCGCCTCAGTGTGAAAGCCCTCAGGCTTTCACATTGAGTATGCAGTGCAGGAGTTTTTCGGGCGGTATAGCAGCGCTATTTTTATATCGCTGTACCACCTGAAAAACTCCTCAGTGTGAAAGGGGTCTAAAGGTGTTATTTCATGCCCATTTCAATACTAAAAAAACTCTTTTGGATTAAAAAAAAAGTTTCAATGTTTTAGCCATTTAATAGCTTTACTATATATATTTTTTTATGGTATTAAAGAGCAAATACTATTTTTTTTTTTTTGTGGTGTGCACTCCCCGTTTTTCCCATTTTCTGGTGGACTATGGTATGCAACTAGACCACCTCTGGTCCCTGTATTACACTTTTTATTACTTAATTTTCATGCAGGGCAGAGGGAGGGGTGGTTAATCTGCTACCATGCTTTACATTGGTTTGCCCGAAAGTGGTGTTTTTAAAGGCGTATACACATGATGATAAGATTGGATGAAAATTTTTATTCAACAATCAGCTGATTAACTGATCATTAGTATTGTGCGTTCAACAGCCTATTCCAACTTTTCAGATGTCAAAAAACGTAGGTGCAGGCTGGAATTTTTTTTTCTCGTAAGTAAGTAAACCGAACATCTGATTTTCATTCAACTTGTACAGTAATCATACGAAAATAATCAAATGGGGGGGAATGTGCCTGCTTAGAGGCATAGAACAACCCTACGCTTCCTCTTCTACTACACTTGTACGTAGCTACGTTTGCCTTTGTTGGGTTAGAATTTTGGCACAAGTCTATACCATTCCGACTACGTCATAATATGCAGTTTTGTGAAAAATTGAACGATGGGTTATCCGGTTCCTCATTGTGTACGAAACTTAAAGGGGCTGTTAAGGTTTCTTTTTTTTTTTTTTTTTTTAAATGGGTTCCTTTTTTAAGCTAGTGCATTGTTGGTTCAATTACCTTTTTCATTCGATTTCCCTTCTAGATGTTTTTCTTTGTCTGAATTTCTCAATTCCTCTTCCTCCTCAGTAAGCTTGCCCCCATCATCCGAGCCGTTCTGGCTGGGGGGGTTAGTCGACATGCTCTCCCACTCCCTTGGGCTTACATCCCTGCGGGGAGACAATGTGAACACGCAGGGATGTTGGTACTTGGTCACCTATTCCTTTGCAGAACTCTGTGAATGAATGACTTTTCTAATTGTGACAGTGGGTGCAGGGAGAAAATCCCCATCTTGCGGTCACAGGGAGGGGGAATTGAGGGGAGAACTGCTGGAACATGTTATATGTTCCACCCTAAGAATGGGAACGTTTACGCCACAAAAACGCACTCTGGATGCATTCTGGATATGTTTTTGCTTACAGTTCACACCACAAATCTCACTTCAGATGCATCTCTGCATGTGCATTTTTGATGCGTTTTCAATGCATTCTATTGCATTTTCCCCGCTCTTGGTTTTTTTTTTTTTTTTTTCAATGTTTCCTGGATTTTGTTCTTCATATGATACTTTGCAGTGTTCTTTTGATGAGTTTAGATGTGTTCCAATGCATTCCTGTGTGTTTTTTCTTTCTTTTATGTGTTTTGCCGAGTTTCAGTACAGTTCTGTGCAGAAAACATGCAGCATGTTCAAATTTTTTATTTATTTTTTCCTGCACTGTAACTGACTGCACTGGTGTCAACTATGCCATTCGAACTCCTATAATCTACTCTCCATGTGTTTTTGATGCAGAAAAAAAACACTGCACTGCATCTAGCGTGAACTCAAAGTCAAAAGTGTGTGTGTGTATTTGTGTTTTTATTATTTTTTTTGGAAAGGGGTCAGATTCTTTGTTAAATGTTTAAAGTTCTGCTTTCTGAGTTACTGCTGTGGAGATTCCCCCTTTTTATTTGTTCTGATGACCATTGACTAAGATAAGTGGAAATAAAATTTGTTCTAGTTCTCACCAGAGCAGGATAGTTGGAGGGAAGTTTTCCCCATTTACTGTCCTGTCTACAGAACAGGAAGTGAAGAGAAATCTCCTCCCTAGTGGGACACAGGCAGCAAAGAATGGCATGATGAGAATTTCATCCTTTTTCTAGTCTTTCTAAAATGAAAAAAGTAAAGTTTTGGCCGTACGCACAGTTTATTATGCATTGGTTGCTCAGTAAATGTGTTTTTTTTTTTGTTTTTTTGTTTTTTTTATAGGCTGTTTATCGAAAGGCTTCCTAAGCATCGAGATTACAAAACTGTCAATGCTATAGAGAAGAAGGAAACATTAAAGGCAAGTGGATCTGGCTGAACACCTTGCTCATTCACTGCATTTAGTAAAGTAAACTTAATGTAACCTTTCTCTTGTAGAAACTAAAAGATGTCGCTTTCCCAAAGGCAGAAGAGCTCAAGAAAGAGCTGCACAAGCGATACGGTAAAGAATATACAGAGTTCTTGGCAAAAAAGGTGAGTCACAGAATACATATTCTTGGATAGTTCCCACAATAAAGTGAATGGCTGCTGACTGTGTTTGGCGCTCTCCATCTAGAAATGTGAGGAAGAGGAGTGTGCACGCCGGTTGGCTCTACAGCAGCAGCTAGAAACTGAGAGGCAGAGGGTGGCCCGCATGAAACAGCAGCAAGAACAGCAGGAGCAGTTCCATGCCTTTGAGGAGATGATACGTAGGAAAGAATTGGAGACTGAGAGGCTACGCATCGTACATCAGTTCTCAACGGACACCTCTGGCCCAAAGGCGTCTGAAGGACCCCTCATCCCTGGCGTTAATGAGCCCCCTGCAGTTTCACAGCTCCCCACCAATGACACTGTCCTACCAGGGCCACCTGTTGTAGATAGGACTCTGAAGCCAGCAAGTCTTCATGAAGGCTGTAAGTAAGAAATACTTTATATATCACAGTGGTACTCTTGTATAAAAAAAAAAACGGAGGAAAGATCTAACTGGTGTTGTTTTTTTTTTTTTTTAGAATGTCCAGTTTATGTCTATTTTCTTTGTAACATAATGGGGTTGATTTTTTTTTTTTTTATGTCTATTTTCTTTGTAACATAATGGGGTTGATTTTTTTTTTTTTTATCCTCAGTCTAGGCCGATACGTATTCTACATATTTTTAGTAAAAAAAAAAAAATCTATATATATATATATATATATATATATATATATATATATATATATATATATCATTTTTTTTTTTTTACTAGTAATGGCGGCGATCTGCGATTTTTTTTTTTTTATGGCGGACACTTTTGACACATTTATGGCACCATTCACATTTATGGCACCATTCACATTTATACTGCAATCAGTGCTATAAATATGCACTAATTACTGTATAAATGTGACTGGCAGGGAAGGGGTTAACACTAGGGGGTAAGGAAGGGGTTAAATGTGTACCCTAATATTAGTGTTCTAACAGTGTCGAGGAAGGGGGGTGACTGGGGGGGGTGACCGTTCTGTGTCTCTATGTACAAGAGACACAGATCCGTCTCCTCTCTCCCTGACAGCACCGCTGTCTGCGAGAGCCGGCAATGAGAAATGATCTCGTATGTAAACATATGAGATCATCTCTCATTGGCCGCACAGATCGCCTAGGAAACGGCCACTCCGATTGGCCGTTCACGGCGATCTGTGATTGGCTGTGTCCAAGGGACACGGCCAGCACAGCAGTTCCCCGCTGCACGCTCGGAAGCGCGCGCGGGGAACGAGCAAAGGGGCGGACGTCAATTGATGTCGCCTCAGAGAAGTAGAACCACCCTGCGGCCGTCAATAGTCGTACGGCCGTCGGGAAGTGGTTAAGCTTAAAAAAAAAAAACTAGAAGCCGATTGGCTACCATGCACAGCTGCACCAGAATTTGCACTATCCAGTTTTAGTAAACAAAAACCCCAATGGGTCTTAAGATAATGCAAAGTAGACATTTTTTCCTTTTGCCCACTGGACCTTATTTCACCCCTTCTTTTTTTTTTTTTTTTTTTTTTTTATGCTTTTTTTGTTTGCTCTTTTAAAATATGTTTTATGAATAGCTTGCTAGCATGTGTCGCTTCCATCATGGATCCTGAAAGTAAGGGGATTATTCTTAAATTTAGGCTAGTGGTCAGATTTGCAAATCTTTTTCTTTTTTTTTTTTTTTTTTTTTCCTTTTAACACAACTGTACACCCAGGGCTGCTGGTTTACAGGAAGCAAGCAGCCTATGCCAATGCGCATGCCTTACAGTACACTATTGTGTTTGGTAACATGTTGTGTGCGCTGTTACAAAAAATAAAGCATGCACCCTCTTTTGGTGCATTGGGCAGCCCATTCAAATTATAGGCTGCCTTAACAGAAAGCATGTGAAGGTGCAGCATAATACACCATGCATTAATGCTTGAGGCTCCCCATCCAGTGACTGGACAGTGAAAGGAGAAGCAGCACATGGATACATTTCTGCTCTCTCCTCCTTTTTGTATTCTTGTACTGCAGCACAAGCACCAATTTATTTTCCCCTTGTGCTGCTTCTCGCTCAGTTCTGCTGTACAAGACCTTTTGATGTTGTAAATTTGAGGTTCTTAAATTTTTTGCAGCTGTTTGCCCAGATAAGCTGCGTCGTGTCGGCATTCCTCGGGAAGTATGTGTGAAGTTTCTGAGACTGGCAGAGCTGAACACACAGAAATCAGTGGAGACCTGTGGCATCCTGTGTGGGAAGCTGGTAAGAATGTGATGGCATTTTCTTGTGTCAATTAAATTATCTTCCTTTTTTTTTAATTGTACATCACAGGACAAAGAACTTCGATATTTGTGGCTACTTGGGTTATGCTTCCAACTTCAGATGATTGGATACTGGCAAAAAAAGGCAGAAATACCCCACCCAATCATAACCCTTCCTAGCTCAGCTACGCCTCAGTTTTGTTTTTTCGGTGATAGGTGTGTCTCTAAACATCTTTTATGAACTTTGCTTCTGTATAACTTGGCTTCATTCCCTTTTACTCCTGGTGGGGCAGAGGTGGGTTCTGTCTGGATGTATTGCTACAATCAGCAGGCCAAGCTAGGACAGTATCCGGACCCCACATGTAAGAACGGGAACGGCCTGTAATGTCTGCTGGTCAGCGCTGAACCCTGCGATTATTGCTTTCCAGCGTACAATGTACCCAGGGGCGTCGCTGGCAGGGTGCTCTTATTAGTTCAGGACAGTTATCACCCTTGAGAAGGTGTCAAGTCCTAGAAGACCCTGGGGGATGTGCTCGCTATGATGGGTGAAGATTGGGCTTGCTGGCTCTGCAGCTATTGGTGGGTGCCTATGTGTTACGGTGGAGCAATGTGAGAGTTCCCCCTTTTTAAAGTGTTTTTTGGTCAGTTTACACCGGGGCTACATAAAGCAGAGGGCAGTCCAGCATGACATCTGTACAGGTTCTATTCTATGAGTCTCTAGGCATAGTACATGTGTTTTGCAGTATCTGAGCTACTCAGCGTGGGCATACTGGGCTATCCAGCACACAAATTGTCTGCCTACAGCCCTGCACAGCAGAAATGCCACTTCATCCAGGCACAGCAAGTATTGGAACTTTTCTATTGGGGACAGCCACATATGTTTTTTGGCCGACTCTCAGCTGGGTGGCTGCTTCCCTCTGGGATTCATAGGCCTGTTTAAACCTCAACAAGCCATTGATTTGTGAAGTCAGAGAGCTGAGGGAAAGGGTGATGGGGTTGGTGTAGGTGCTCACCCTTCTCCCCCTATTCTACTGATTAGGGAGGACCACCTACAAAGTTCTCCTTGCAAGGGCTTTCCTAAGGTTCAGATTGGTTCTGAATTCCTGCCCTTTTCTCAATGTTTCAGGGGCACAATCCTCCACTTCCTTTTGTGTCAAGGGAGCAATTTTCTGCAGCTATATACGGACTGCGTGATCCGCTCTCTAGGGTTCTTACTGTGGCTGCCAAAAATGTCCTTGTTCATTTCAGTGCTGTGATAAATGCCCCAGTGCCTCTTTAGGATTCGTTTTCTCTGATTTATGCCTTGCCCACACTTGAGCTTTTTCCTGGACTGTTGTGCAGGATAAAAAAAGAAGGCATTCTGGCTATTCTGATAGCACCCACTTTGCCAAGAAGAATGTGGTATGCTCATGGTTCATCTCATGGCGGATGAACTGCAGGCTCTTCTAGATCATCCAGATTTGCTGTCACAGGGCCTGATTTTTATATTATATATATATATATATATATATATATAATCACATACATACATACATACATTTTTTCCCTTTGCGGTTGATGGCTTTGAAGGCACAGCTGTCCAGGAAGGTGTACCTTCATACGTGGAAGGGTTTTTTCACTTGGTCTAAAGCTTGTAAGTTTCATCCCAGACTTGTGATGCATTTTCGCTTTTCTCTAGTCTGGAGTGGTCTTTTTGGTGGCTTATACCTTGGCTCACAGTTCTCCAAGTCGCTATGCTTTCCTGCAAGAAACCTTACTGAGTAGATGTTAACACCTTTGTGGATGCCAGTTTTGGGTGAAAGGTTTTGCAGGTGGGTTTGTAGTGGAGGTGGTGCCTTCTGTTCCATTTTTTGGGTTTGTGCATGTTGGCCTTGTTGCCGCTATGCCCACACCTGCCATTTAGTGTTTTGGGACATCCCAAGTTGTTATGAATATCTAAATCGTCTGTGTCCTGTGATGTACGATTTAGAAATTAGAATTTTTGGTTTACCTGTAAAATCATTTTCTCTGAGTACATTAGAGGAGAGACAGGGATTTATTTACTAAAGCTGGAGAGTGCAAAACCAGGCTCACTTCTGCATAGAAACCAATCCACTTCTAACCTTCTACACCTTCTGTGTGCAGCAGCCCCTTTAATACTTGCATGAGCCTCATCTAGCTCCAGCGATGTTGCAGGAGAGACTCTGCTGTCCGGGACTCCTCTCCTCATTGGCTGAGACAGCGGGGCAGCACCATTGGCTCCCGCTACTGTCAATCAAATTCGGTGAGCCAATGAGAAGAGAAAGGGGACAGGACCAGGTTTCGGCTCTGTGTCTGAATGGACAAAGGGAGCTTCAGCTCACAGTTAAACTGCATGCTGTGGGGGCACTCGGTAGGAGGAGGGGTCAGGAGCACCTGCGGGGGACACAAGAAGAGGAGGATCTGGATTGCTCTGTGCAAATCCACTGCACAGAGCAGGTAAGTATAGTGTGTGTGTGTGTGTGTGTGTGTGTGTGTGTGTGTGTGTGTGTGTGTTTTTTATATATATATATTTTTTTTATTTTTTTGAGACTTTAGTATAACTTTAAGCTTTGGCAGAGTAACTTGGAAGCTGGTTTCAATGCAGAAGTGAGCCTGATTTCTGCACTCTCCAGCTTTAGTAAATCCAATAGTGTATATTCCTCTTTGCTTGCTACCCGAGGCTTGACTGAGCTGGAAGGGGTTCTGCCTGGTCAGGGATTTGTACCTAACTTTATTTTTTTTTGGCCTGCCTCTATTTACTCAAAGGTGGCAACATAACCCAAGTAGTCATCATTATCAAAGTCCTCTGTTTTGTAATGTACTCCCAGAAAAGGCTTAACCAACAATTCTAATACAGTAAAACCTTGGTTTGAGAGCGTTTTGCAAGACCAGCAACATTTTAAAATTTTGCCTTGATATACAAGTGATGTCTTGATATAAGAGTAGCGTCATGTCACAACTGAGTATAAAAAAGAGAAGAGCCTCTAAGTGTAGCAATATGGTTACATTTAATGAAGGTACAACATTTAGCAAGTTATTGCTACACTTGGAGGTTCCTCTCTTCTCTTTTTATACCCTGTAAAAAAATGCTTTGATATACAAGTGCTTTGGATTACAAGCATGTTTCTGGAACGAATTATGCTCGCAAATCAATGTTTTACTGTATTTATTTTTATGTAATGCCTAAGTATTTTATAGAAAACAATGAACCATTCACATAAGTTCTTGCTCCCAGTAAAATGTGCAGTTCCATATTATTGCAATATGACTAATGTTAAGTTTGGAAATGATGGAAATAATAATAAAAAAAAAAAAAAAAATTGAAACAATAAGAATAATTTTAAAGTTACTAAATATCTCTGGATATACTAGAGCAAAAGTGCAGTTATTCTAAAAGGCTGAATTAATTAAGAGTGTCTGCAACAAGTTCTGTCTCAGTGGTGCTGTTGGGCGATGCAGCCAAACTATTTTTTAGCTTTCCTGCTTTCCACACAGTTTAGAAAGAGTTATATATATATATATATATATATATATATATATATATATATATATATATATATATATATATATATATATATATATATATATATATATATATATATATATATATGAAAAATTATAATTGTTTTTTTTTATTACATTTTTTTTTCATTTTGCAATGCTTCCCAACGTTTTGTATAAATCTGCCCCAATCATTTTCATAAATTTTCTTAACCTGGCCCCCTTATTTTTTTTTTTTTCTAGATGCAGAATGAATTTACCATCACTCACGTCATTGTGCCTAAGCAGTGTGGTGGTCCCGATTATTGCAACACTGAGAACGAGGAAGACCTGTTCTTGATTCAGGACCAGCATGGGCTTATAACACTGGGATGGATACATGTAAGTCACCATACAAAAGCTCTCTGCTTCTACGCTCCTCTGTTTTTGTAGCTCATAGTCTGATGGACATCTTCAGTACCGACCTACAGGCCATGAACTGAATCGCTTGCTTGCTACTTGTCTCCTGCCCATATCGCACCAAAGTGGATGAAATTTGAAATAAAAAATGTAAGGGGGAGAAACGACACATAATTATTCTTTTAGATTTCTTTATCTTTAACAGAGCAATTTTACATTACAGTGGTTGTATAGTTCATTATAGTATAGGATTGTTTACACATTTACCTACAGGTAAGCCTAAAATAAGGCTTACCTGTAGGTAAAAAAATATATATCTCCTAAAACCTTTACGGTTTAGGAGATTTTCCCCTTACAATGAGCATGCGCACAGGGGATTCTCGGCTAAAGGCCTGGCAGATGCGGGACCTTGTCGGAAAGAAGTCTCCCGTGCGCGCGCGCGTGGGAGTGACGACATTGCGGCTTCCAGCCACTCAGTGTGGGAGCCGCAATAACCGGAAGACCTGCCAAGGCAACATGTCGGGTACCTCCGCGTGGACCAGGTGAGTGACCGACGCCTCGTTCTTGGGTAAGTATTTCATAATGAGCTAGAATGCGGTGCATACTAGCTCATTATCTCTTTTTGCCTTACAGGTTACTATACAAATGCTTTAAAATACCATGGGCTTGATTTACAAAGCTTTAACACAGATGAGGATCTTTATTTCAGCCACGTAACGTGAAATATTTAAATCTCATTGGACTTGGCTAAAAAATGGTGGAAAATTAAAAATGCATATCCTGATGTCTTAGCTTTGTAAAGTGTGATAGTTGGCTTTGTTAGTGAGTGGTTGTTTATACATTAAACACCCAGTTGACTTCACTACTACTAGTCTGACATTCTCAACTGTTTTAAACATCTGCATAGCATAGATATAACCAATTACAAGCGTGATTAAAAAAAAAAAAAACATTTATTTCATTATAAACAATCCATACATTCAGTACAATGATTGAAAAAGTACAAAAAACACAATACACTTATGAAACACTTCTAACGATTAAATAAGGAAAAGACAAAAGCTTGCAAAAAAGTTTTTCCGTTTAGTATATCACTTCCTAAACTCTGGGACACGAGACCAGTGGATCTGGCTAAGTTACCCCAAGAACTAGCTACAGTTTTGGAGTGAACTAGAAATAACAGTTTATTTGAGAAAC
Organism: Rana temporaria; assembly: GCF_905171775.1. NCBI lineage: Eukaryota > Metazoa > Chordata > Amphibia > Anura > Ranidae > Rana > Rana temporaria. Next base: position 412,078,824 of record NC_053491.1, read on the forward strand.
ACACTGAATTTATACAAAAAAACATCAGCTAAGGGCTACTCCAATTTTCAGAGACAATGGTCACCTTAGACAGTAGGGCTAATTCTATTATCATAACAATGACCACCTCAGACAGTCTGGCTCCTCCATGGGAATACATTATGCATAAGAAGCCAAAAGCAATTCGTGACCAGCTCTGTCTGGATGACTTAAAGCGGGGGTTCTGCAGTCCGTCTTTTTTTTTTTTTTTTACTGTGAACTCTTTTAATGTTGGCAAGCTTGTACTCACATGTTTAAGGTTGCTACTCCTCCGCATTCATAATCGGCATCAAATATGGATTTATGAAAATGTCTGCAGGAATTTTCCATTTTGCTTGTGGGCAGCGTGAAGCCCACAAGCAAATACTTCCGGGAATCGGTGAATGCTGAGATCCGCCCTCGTCATGTGACCTGCTTCTTGAGTCACGTGACGAGTAAAATCCCGCGAGATTTCGTCTTACGGCGTTACTTGTCTCCTGGAAAGCATGACGCTGTTCTCCCAGGAGACATAGCGAAAGACTCCCAGCAAACACTCGGGCACTCACAAAGCGAAACACGCCCACTCCCGCGAGACCAGGAAGTGGCAGCATAGAACAAGAGATTAACGGTATTTCAATGTTTTAAAAACTTTTAGATAACATTTCGCTATCTACATAAATAGATCTTCTGGATATGCTAAACTTTTATATTTAGGGTGAACCTCCGCTTTAATAACACATTAAAACAGAGTTCTCTGGGCAATGGTTCTCCTGCAGACCCAAGTCCGTGACGGCGTCCATAAGAGACACAGAGCGTGACTCAGCCCCATTCCTGCCTCACTCCTGCTGCTGCATCTCAGCCAATCAGTAGGGAGAGAATTGGGAGAGCCTCTGGTCTCGTGCACATTGCTGGATCGAGAATGCATGAAGGTAAATAACCTTCAGCCTTTAAGAAAAGTTATTATCTTTACCTGGAGTTCAGCTTTAAAGGGGTTAAACAGTGAGCAATGTGCATGTATTGCAGAGATGTACAAAATGTTTTTTTTGTACAGGCTTTGGAACTTAAATATGCCTGCTAAATCTGCCTGACTAGTCCATTTTAACAATTTAAAATATATTTTTTTTCCCATAGACCCACCCAACTCAGACTGCCTTCCTCTCCAGCGTGGACCTGCACACTCACTGTTCCTATCAGATGATGCTTCCAGAGTCTATCGCCATTGTCTCCTCCCCAAAATTTAATGAGTGAGTACAACTATTAAATTAGGATTTTCTTTTACTTTCCTATAACAAGGCAAATGTAGGATATAAAGCGTAAAGCAGCATCTTGGGGGGATAATCTATAATGGAGGCTGGTAATTGGTGTAGGTGACAAGAATATATTTACAAGGAAAGCTGTGACCATTAACTTTATGTTGTGCTCTTGGTTAAAGGTTTATAATATATTAAACCAAATTAAAGTGGAGCGCTCATAAAACGAAATAAAAACAAAACTAATTACAGTCCAGTGTGTGTCTATCATAAGATGTCCATAAAAACAAAAGAACTCCCCCTTCAATACTAGGTGAGGTATTCTTCATATAAAGCTCAGCATGATAATGTGGAAAACTCCAGGTAAAAAACAAAACAAAAACTCAGTGCTCCCACACCAGTGCCTAAATCCAAGGCTTGTAAGAACATTATGCCCCTTTAACCTCTTCTGGACTGCCCTATAGCAGTTTTACTGCTACAGGACAGCACCTGTGACTCTTCCGGGTAGGGATGCGTGCTACTGGCGGCTTACTCGATCGGCAGGTACTCGGTACCAGCCAGTGTCATTAGTACACTGATCACTCTTGGTGTCACTGATCCCCCCCCCCCCAAAAATGTAAATGTCCGCCACAGTATTGCAGTCTCGCTATAAGTTACTGTTTGCCGCCATTACGGATCTAATCTTCTTATTTCTGAACTACAACAAAAAAGGTTTAACTGGAGTTGAACAAAAATGGCTATCTGCCATAACCATGGTATCTTTCTCCGCCACTTCACAGTTAATTCTGAGCTTACTGGAGCTGTCGGTAAGCTTGGAACCTATCCGATGCGGCCGATGGCTAGGCAGGAAGCCAAGTGAGGGCAAGATGGCTCTATGCCCTTGGGGGACAGCAGCGACCTCCGACGTCTCTTCCAGTCCTCGGGAAGATTGACAGGATTTTGAATTTTTTATTTATTTTTAAGTCAAAATAAATAAAGGGACAGTGTAACAATATAAAATAACCCCTGCTAACGCATATGTAAGTCGCACCTGCATTTGTAAACGGTGTTCAAACCAAACATGAGGTATTGCCGCGATCGTTTGAGTGAGAGAAATAATTCTAGTGCAAGACCTTCTCTGTAACTCTAAATGAGTAACCTGTAAGGAAGGTTCAAAGCGTCGCCTGTGGAGATTTTTAAATACCGTCGTTTGTCGCCATTCCATGAGCATGACATGTTTACTCGGTGTAACATCTTTGGCATTATACAAAAAAAATTGGGTTAACATTACGACCGCCATTTTATTCTTTCAGTGGTCTGCCAGCTCAGTGGGAGATCTCTCTGCTGAGCTGGCGGATGACAGGTCCCTCTCTGCTCACTGAGCGGGGAGGGGCTTATCCAGCGCCGCTGTCTCCTATGTTCGTTTTCATCAGCTCTCACCCGATCCACCATGGACAGATGGCAACGCATCGCCATCCGTCTGATTTTAGCAGATCGGATGTCAGCGGACATGTCTCCACTGACATCCGACGCTCCATAGAGATGTATGGAGCGGCCGCTCAGGTCCGCCTGTCAGTTTTGTTGGCGGACCTGAACGGCCGCTCCGTGTGAAAGGAGCCTTATACTACAGGGTTTTTCTGCAGGCTTCACCTTTCCTGTCATTGAGTTTGTCAATATTATGTATAATCCCAGAATATCACTGTGAGCAACATTACAACATACAAGAGACCAAGAGCATAAAAGAACTGTGATTTACTTAGTCATGAATGTGATGTTGGACCTCTTGGCTCCTAAGAGACCTTTTATATTTTGCCAACACAACACCTTTTATTGTGTTTTCTTCCACACTGTCATTGATCCATGCATTCTGCCATTGCACAACTGTTTATATAAAGATGCTAATTCATGTTTATTTTTTTCTAGAACGGGCATTTTTAGACTGACAGACTATGGCATGAAGGAGGTTGGTGAATGTCGACAGAAAGGATTCCATCCACACTGTAGAGACCCTCCCCTATTTTGTGTAAGTGTTTTCTGATTAAATGATGCAGCAACAGACCACTGCTCATGTCTGTTGAGATAGAATTCCAATTCATGTGAATGCAATTATTTTATGGTCTTGGATCAGAGTACAATCTGCAATCTGTCCACTAGGTGACACTATTCTAATTGAGCATCTGGTTATTTTTACTTTTCCCAAAAGGTGTTTTCATGACAGTAGCAAAGATTAACTGATGACCAATTTAACTAAAACCATTACGTGGGTGACAGCTTGCAGAAATCTGATCAGTTATTTATTACTGGAAATTCTTCCCTGCCATGACTGTAATTTAGTTGTTTAGCCCCAAGGCTAGATAGGGAGGAGGTGTCTATTCAGGCTTTTGAAACCAATTTGGGCGAGTTTGAGATTAGTTTGTGCTTTGTTTTAATTTCTCCAAACAAGCCAAAATGAAAACCTAGTATTGCATTTATGAATACAGCCCAACTGAAAATTTAGCTTACATTTTCTTAATACTTTCCAGAGGAATCAAAACAAAGTGTAAAGTCTTATGCCGTGTACACTCGATTTGTTTTTTCCGATGAAAGAATCTGAGGTTTTTTCCATCAGTGTAAAAAAAATAGATGTTTTTAAATTTTTCCGATTATAAAAGAAACCGATGGGAAATTCCAATTTGTCTGTGTGGAGCTCCATCGGAGAAAAGTTCACACATGCTCGGAAACATTGAACTTCATTTTTCCGACTCATCGTAGTGTTTTAGGTCACCGTGTTTTGGACGGTCGGAATTTAGTCTGATAGTGTGTAGGCAAGACTGAAATCTGATCGTGTGTACGCGGCATTACAGTTCATTTTTTGGAAAGCAGCCACAATCTGAATTTAAAAGACTGTCCCCTGCCAGCGTGGAAGCAGTGGTCTCTCTGTGGAGGTTTGATATGTCCCCTGCTGAGTAGGGGTGCAACGGATCAAAAAACTCACGGTTCGGATCGTTACTCGGATCAGGAGTCACGGATCGGATCATTTTTCAGATCGGCAAAAAAAAAAAGAAAAGAAATTCTCCCCCACTGTAATATCCACATCTCCCCCCCCCCCCCCCACTGTAATATCCACATCCCCCCCACTGTAATATCCACATCCCCCCCCCCCCCCCCCCTGTAATATCCACATACCCTTCAGGCAAGACAGCCCCCCCTCCCCTCAGGTAGTACAGAGTCACTTCCAGCGGTGTGTCCCACGGCCACGAGTGCGGGCTCCTCCTCCTCTGTGGGTGTAAACAGAGGAGGAGGGCCGCTGCCGGGTGTACCAAGATGGCCGCGGCTCCGGAGCTAGGCCGAAGCTGCGGCCTTTCCTAATGTTATTGCCGTGGCTCCGGAGCTAGACGGAAGCCACGGCCTTTCCTAACGTTATGGTCACGGCTCCGAAGGTAGGCCGAAGCCACGGCCATAACGTTGGGAAAGGCCGCGGCTTCGGCCTAGCTCCGGAGCTGTGGCAATCCGCGGATCACAGTGTGTGCCGATCCGAAGGGGGTGACCCGTTCGGATCACAGATCACCTGTGATCCGTGACCCGTTCGGATCACAGATCACCTGTGATCCATTGCAGCCCTACTGCTGAGTGACAGCTCGTTTTAATTGGGCTTTTAAAGCATCTCAAATGCAATTCATATTATTGCTGCGTTTATTTGTATTATCTGTATTTGTACATAAAGCACTAATGACATCTTCTGCAGCACTTTACTATAGAGAATTTTATATGTGGGGTCATATGACCTACTTTCTGGTGTATTTGTTGTCTGCCACATATATTTAAAGCAGAGTAAAGCTCTTTTAAAAATAAAGAATTGCGAGGAGATAGAGATTTTTGACAGCTCATCCACCATGCAGAGTGCACGCTTAGGCTGGCCATACATTATACAAGCCGCACCATGATGAGCTCACCACTCTGTCACTCTGCTTTCCCTTCTTATTCGTATTCTTCTTGTAAGCACATAACTAATTGGCTCCTTGTTCTGCCTCTGCCTCTCCCCCCCCCCCCCCCCCCCCTCACACTCCAGCTTTGCTGTGCAGAGACTGCAGGAGGCTGATACTAGGTTGCATTTTAGGCACTGTTTGCATTGAAAAATACATGTAATGATGTATGAATGATTACACAGCTCCAATAATTTGTCTTTTTATATGTGCCCAGAGTTTGGCTTTAACAATTTTCCCAACCATATTATTTGTCTCTCCTTACAGGCCACCAGCCACACTACAATCGTTGACACGGATGTCGTTGTCGTGGACCTGCGATAAATCCTGCAAAGTGTATGCCAAATAACACTCCTTTTCACACAGTAACTCATAAATTGCCAGATTGCCATTAAACTCTGTAAAGAGCTATTTGAAGGGATGAAGTGTACTAGAAGGGACCATGCATTTGTCTGCACTATGGAGATTGTGGCCATTTAGAACTAGCTTCTGCTTCCTGGAATGCTCTCCCAACATCATAAAATACAAATGGCTTTACCCCACGTTCTGGGCTGCACAGTAACTATGAAACCAGCTTGCATTACGAATAGGCCTTTTTAATAATCGGGTACAAAGATCAGTGGTATGCAGAATGCATCTTCCGACAACCTAAATTTATACAAATCATTGGAAGCTTGTTTCTGGTTGGTTGCTGTGGGGAGCTGCTTTCTGTATATTGTTCCTTGAGTTATTAAATGAGGCCTAAGACGCTTGCTTGCGGTTTTTTTATTTTCCTTGTTGAAAATATATGACGGCATATAACTCATTTTTGTGCTACAGTTTGCAACGAGTTCCTTTTTCATAGTAATTTTGGGGCTGTTGACGATCCCACTGAATTGTACAAACATTTTTTATACCCTGGCTTCATTTGACTTTTCAGCAAGAGTTTTGATTTCAAGCTATCGTCATGCGACTCTGAGATGTTATTTTAGTAATAGTAAAATTTGTAAATACTTTAATTTATTTGATCCCTTTCCTAAAAAAAATATACAAGAATATATCTCTGTTGATAAAAAAAAAAATTATAATACTGTATAACATTTATTTTCTAGCAGCATTAAATATTTTCAATGCTCTCGGTGTATTTTATTATTGCCGTGTAACTTGCACTGGTGGATGTGGTGTGGTAGAGACTAAATGACAAAGTTGGGGACAGTTTTGTCATCTGCCTGGCAGGAAACACACCAAGGTTTCCTGTACCAGTTAGGATTTTAGTTTCACATATTTCCATTATGAAAATTAATGGAGAATATTTAAAGCAAGATTCCGGGATTGACAAAAAAATCGCCATTAGTACACACCCTAAACACAATATATAAAGATAGAATATACTGCGCTACCTAAACACGTGAATAATACCAATATGCAGCAGCTCAAAATGTGAGACCACACATTCAAATAGGAGCAAAAATGAGGAGGAGCTGCGCAAATGATTAAATAAATGTGAAATAATGTGGATCGAGCATGGATTAAATGGAAACCCTCATAAATCGATATGCAACAATCTCATATAAACATGCTCCAATTATAAAAATTAGATTATTGAAAAAAATGTGAAAAATGTACATAAGTACACCATAGGTAGATCATAAAAAAATCCATAAAGAGTGTCCAGCCAATGTTGGATCGGTGAACCAGTGAATGAATAATTATACAATGCAAGTACAGTAATTGGAAATCTTGTGTAGAAGGAGGGAAGGACCAATAAACACCCGTGCACCACCACCTATAGGATAATGCTATTGGAAATACTCCTCCTCATGCAGCTTTGAGATCTTTCTAATAGTAATCAGTGCTTGTGTAGTGTACGTGAGCACCACAGAAAGACGGGACATGCTGCTTTACATCAGTGCATGACACAAGTAAATGTCGGCATGAGAAAAAACAAAGTGCAGCGCTAACTTACTAATCAATACCACAATAATGGTGGAACCTGCTAATGTATGGCAATCTCGGTAAGCTTCAATATCACCACAATACCGGTCTCTGATATGTGAAGATGAAAAATAAATCCGCGCAATGGAAAATTTTCAAAAAATATATGCTGCAAGAAAAATCCTAGTACATATACCAATGTGTGTTGTGAAAAGAAATTTCTGAGGTGGCTGCCCCTACATATTTATCCCACAAAGGTACCTGGTCACAAGACGTGCTCTCCGAACTGTGGAGCTAGCAGCCGGGAACTCGTGGTTGTGCTACGGCGGTGGCGCCAAACCCTGACGACCCAAAATTCATACCGCACATTGGCGGTGAAACGTCTGCAGCCCCAGTGCCGGGTAGGCACTTATACAGTAAGAGGCCATTTGGCTTTTCCTTTGTTTTTTAAGTGTTTTAATAAAAACAATATTACGCTATTGGCTTTTCCCTGGTTTTTCCACATATCCTTATTTGGAACGCCTGGGGACGAGGTTATACATCAATTTCCCTGTCAACATGTGTGCAGGCACAATCCTGCTCAAGCTCTTTTGACTATATCTTTTTCACTAAAGTAGTCAACTCGTTCTGGTAAGCGCATCCATTTTCTTCAGCACATTTTGTGAGTAAAGAAGATTCAAGTGTGGTGGTGGCACTTTATTTTAACTTAAGCAAGATCACAGCAAATAAGAAGATTCAATTACCTACTTATTATCCACTTTATATTGGGACTTTATGTCATAGAGGCTACTTATGACACAGAGGCATTATTGAATATAATAATTTGTATTTGTTCACTTTATTATATATATATATATATATATATATATATATATATATATATATATATATATATATATATATATATATATATATATATATATATATATATATATATATATATAATCACGGCTATAGGCAATCTACTAGTTTTATCACTTGTGGTCTAGCGCCCTCTACCTATCTTTTCAACTATTGCAATCGGTATTGTATATGAGGAGCAGCTCTTTGTAATTTTAAGTTTTTGTATTTATTGTTTGGCACTGAATTTCACTTTTTTCAAGGTGGGATATGAAATGGAAAAGAAAAGTTAGTAGGTGCTGGCGCCTTCCTAATGAAGTTATATATGAAATAAAGTAAATATGTGCTCTCCTGTGACATAAATTGCTTATATGAATGCCATCAATGATAAATAATAATTGTAAATAGTGATACAAAATGAACCTACACTCCTATAGGTGCACGTGATGGTGCTTACATATATCACAAATGCATTAGTAAAAAATTGATGCAAAAAATGTAATAGTCCATATATGATTAAAGTGCTGAATATTGCATTAAAATGCTTCGTGCTGCGTTCAAAAAAGTGCTGTATGTTTCATGCAAAGTGCTGCATGCCAATCTCAATCTCTAATGCTGTGTTCCACACTGTGCCCCCTTCATCCGTGCTCTGGTGTGGCCCGCACTCACCAGATCATAACCCCCTCCTGGGGTAGAAAGCATTCACAGTATATGCCCTGTGCTGCACTCTGGCAAATTCTCAGTCTCCTGTGTGACTCTTTCAATCTCCAGTTTAGGCTCATGTACAAAGAGAAGTATGTTCCCAGATAGTGTGATACCGTAATAAATATTGTACTTTATTAGTAAAAAAAACTCTAGGTACTCACAATTGGCACTATAAAAACAATCGGTGTAAAAGATCCACGGAAGTGTGTGTAGACTGCGTCTGTCCGCTCTACCGGTTTCGTCGTAATGACGTTGTCATTACGACGAAACCGGTAGAGCGGACAGACTCAGTCTACACACACTTCCGTGGATCTTTTACACCGCTTGTTTTTATATTGCCAATTGTGAGTACCTAGTGTGATACCGTAATATTGTACTTTATTAGTAAAACTCTATCTGGGAACATTCTCATTTATCATTGATGGCATTCATATAAGCAATTTATGTCACAGGAGAGCACATTTTTACTTTATTTCATATATAACTTCATTAGGAAGGGTCTCTGATATGTAATGTCACATATAATACACATCACGCTGAAAATAAGACAAAAAATTACTGCAAACTTTGCAGGGATAGTGGAGACCGCTCCTACAGATATTTGGCAGTGCAGCTTTTCAATGCCCATTAGTGCAGTCTCATCAGTGAGGTCTCACCAGTGCAGCTAAAGCTGATGAGTGCTCTAGTAGTTCATTGATCTTCTTGCTCTCCGGTAACTGCCTGCCCATATGCGGTATGAACAGACCACTATACTGAGTTTGCAGGAGCCTGAGATACTCAAAGTACTTCCATTGACACAGGAAAAGGCCGGCTGGGTTGTCCATTGTAGTTAAGGTGTTCATTTCTTAATGTCATGAGCTATAGGCTATAAGCCAGAAATCCCTCATTCTGTGTCGATGTGAATGGTGAGCGAAATGCCGACAACTTGGTAATTTATAACTGTCTGCCATGAGTGAACATTATCTATATGGATTGTGCAATATACCTGTGGAGAACTGTATTGTTGATATAGTAATTGCTCAATATGCTACATAGCAAGATACTGTATACTTCAAAGGCTCACATTGCTCATAAAATACATGCTTAGTTAAGCTCGGCGAACATGGCAGTATTTTCCACTTGAGATAGATTGCAAATACCAGCAAGATTATTATTATTATAATACACGATTTATATAGCGCCAAAAGTTTACGCAGCGCTTTACAATGTAGAGGGAGGACAGCACAATTACAGCACAGTTCAGTACATGAGGGCTCTGTTTATAGAGCTTACATTCTAAAGGGAGGAGGGGGTGGTACAAATGGTAATAGCTGCAGAGAATGATGTGATGGGGGTGGCTCAGGGACAGTTGTTAGGTGGGTGTGGGATAGGTTTCCCTGAATAAATGAGTTTTCAGGGATCTCCTAAAGGTGAAAAGCAGGTGATCGAGCAGCTACATCCAACATAAAGTAAAAAGATAGGGTAAACCCGCGCTTAGGATAAGTTGGAAAGGAAGGAATAAAGATATATGATGATGTCGGACTGCAGCCCCCCCTAATTAATATTCTCCAAGGGGAATATAATAAGGAATAAAGATGGGTAGTGGCGCTGTCTCTGCACTCCCTGTGAATGGCCCAGGGGGATAAATGGAAAGCTGTCTAAGAAAATAGCAGCTATGTGCAAATTTTGTGTCTTATTTGCTGAGTAGGAGATATTTTAATTTCTCAAATAGCATCAGTGATGTGTAGGCAGTAAACAAAAATTAAGTGTCACCCAACAGTGAAATAAAAATATATATATAAAATGAAATACACCTTAAATTATCAAATATGAAAATTGACAAAAGGAAAGGTTATAAATATGAGTCCACTGGGCAAGAGTGCCTCTCCCAGCTTGACCAACTGGGTCGTGATATCAATAATTTGTGCACAAGTGATGCCCCATGCTGAGGTGTACTCAAATAGATGGGCGCAAATTTCTCCACAGTGGTAGTCACAATAAAGTGAAATCCTCAACTCAATCAGGGTAGCTATGTGCATACAAATATATCAATTAAAACAGTGGTACTAGTGTAGCAATTATCTCATAAGGTAGTCCATGTGCATTCAATTGAGATGAAAAATAAATAAACATATAAAACAAAAGTCCATTCTGAAAACTGTGGTTAGTGTAAATTGGTCAATTCATTCGGTGGTGAATCTTGACTGGTGAGCAATCACACTATGCCAGGTGAAATCGCTGTGATTCCGGTGCTCCCCCTCCCGTGTCCCCACTCACCAGAGACACTCACCCCTGCAGGGGTAAAGTGCATGTAGTTTAGTGACCTCCAAGCGCTCCGCAGCACGGTTCTCCCGTCTTTAGGATTTTCAGGCTGTCACACTTGTGCAGGTAAAAAGGGGTGCTTTTTACTGATCCAGGTCCCTCCGAAAAAGAAAAGGAAAACAGACTCCCGTAGTGTGGTATGTATTTTGAAAATAGTAGTAAAATGTATTGGCACTACCAACAATGTGGCGTGCACAGCATCGTATAAAAAAAATATGTCACAGAGACAAAATATAATGGTCAGAACCGCAGATGATTGAAGTCTATGTATGTTCAAAATTATGCAACAATCCAGAAACGAAAGTGCAGAAAATATAAAAAAAATTTTTTTTTGGCTGATATCAGGGTTGTTCTACGCATTCTCAACCATTGGCTGAGAGGGCTGATCGGGAGCTGTTTGCCTGCTGGTTTTCCATCACGCTCGTGTGACAGGAGTGGGCTGCAATACACGCAGGTTTTTATTGAACTGACCGATGTCGACTGTCATTAGGCCCGTGTGTACTAGACTTAAGGATACATCAGGGGTCTAATAGACTGATCAGGCAACATGCATGGGAGACATAATCAAAGTGCAAGCTGCTCGATTTTGCTGTTAACAGAATACTGATGGCTCTAAACCTGGAAGTGCTCTTTAGGGGTTCATACCTCACAGGCAAGATCAGATCCCTGGTCTCCTTCCACTCTCCATCCTCACACTATGGATGTCCTAGGTAAGCCCAGGACACGACAGAGGAGCAGCAATGTGGGAGTGGAAATCAGCCTTCAGAAAAAAGTAAACAAACTCTTAACTGCTATAGTAGCCTTGAGTTTGTTTGCATGCCTGTAAGAACTGCAGCATTAAAAGGCAAGCTTTCAAGCAGTTACAGCAGTTTTCTCTATGATGATCTATTACTATACTGAACTATTACTCCATCATGATCGTGAATTGAATGTGACCTGGCACACACACTATAGCACACATGACGACCTCCATCCCTAAATTGATTTGTAGAAAAGAAGAGCTGTGGGACTTTAAAGGGTCACTAAAGGAATTTTTTTTTTTAGCTAAATAGCTTCCTTTACCTTACTGCAGTCCTGGTTTCATGTCCTCATTGTTCGTTTTTGCTTTCATGTTGCTGTAATTCCTCTCTGTTCTGGACACATCCTGGTTGCCTGTTTCCTGATAACCACAGTACTGGGAGATTTCTCACGGTGGTCACTAATCAAGGAGCTGTGTGTAAAACGAAACTGGATTGGTGCTGAGGAGTTTTAGACAAAGTATCACTGCTCTCTATTGGCTGACTGCCCTCTAGTGGCTCTCTATACATCAGAGAACCAGGAAACAACAGCAAAAACGAAACTACACTGCAGGCACATTATATGATTGTTTTTTTATCTATTTTTAATCATTTTTAAAAGGAATCAGTTAACTATTATGTCTCTATGCCATGTAAACAGTCATTTCAGCTAAAAAAACTTTTTCCTTTAGTGACCCTTTAAATGAGGCAACCGCCATGTCAGATATAAACAGAAACATAAAATATTACAGTACGTAATTTATTGTTACATTCTATCAAATAAATAGGTAGTCACATGACTTACACTAAATATGCTGCTACATAGCATGCAATACAAATGGCAATTCACATAATAATTGTACATAAAATAAATGAGTTAAAAGACATAATATGGACAGGTAACTTAGAGCATCTAATGGCACTCAACGCTAAGGTGACCAGATTTTTTAAATGAAATCCGGGGAATTTTTTTTTTTTTTGACAAATGGTAAACTATTTAATAAGCATATTTTCCTCAAATTATATAAGCAGTGTATGTGTTTATGAAATGAATGTTATTATATATTTATACACACACACACATTATTTCTCATATTTTTTCTGAGATAAAAAAAAAATACTTCTTAACATTTGGTAGTCATATCTCAAAAAATTCGAAGAAGATAAGATGGAGAAAAAAGTTCAGGAGCGTGCTACATAAAGAATGCAGGGCTAAGGAGCAAGCTACATAAAGAATGCATGGCTCAGCTGTGCCCACCTATGCAGCCTGACCAGTGCCCATCTATGCAGTCTCATCAGTGCCCATCAGTGCAGCCTCACCAGTGCCCATCTGTACTGGACTCAGCTGTGCCCATCTATGCAGGGCTCAGCTGTGCCCATCTATGCAGGGCTCAGCTGAGCCCATCTATGCAGGGCTCACCAGTGCCCATCAATGCAGCCTCACCAGTGCCCATCAATGCAAGACTAAAATTGGGCGCTGTTTTTCAGAATGCAGGGCTAAGGAACGCGCTACATAAATAATGTAGGGCTCAGGAGCAGGCTACATACAAATGCAGGGCTTAGCAGTGTGCTACATAAAGAATGCAGGGCTCAGCTGTGCCCATCTATGCAGTCTCACCAGTGTCCATCTGTGCAGCCTGACCAGTGCCCGTCTATGCAGCCTCATCAGAACCCATCTATGCAGCCTCATCTGTGCAGTCTGACCAGTGCCCATCTATGTAGTCTGACCAGTGCCCATCTATGCAGGGTTCACCAGTGCCCATCAATGCAGTCTGACAAGTGCCCATATATGCAGCCTGACAAGTGCCCATCCAATGCAGCCTCACCAGTGCCCATCCAATGCAGCCTCACCAGTGCCCATCTAATGCAGCCTCACCAATGCCCAGCAATGCAAGACTAAAATTGGGCACTGTTTTTCAGGCCGACCCAATTGGACCCTCCACTCTTTTCAATGGAGCAGCCGGTGTAATCTCCAATCCAATTCGGTCCACTAAAAACAAACCTGTTCCCCTCCTTCTGGGTGGATCGGATCAGATCGCAGTCGGGTGTAAACGAACCGCAGAGTTTGTTTACATCCGATCGCACATAGAGCAGAGTGGGTCTGCAGAGGGCATGCGTGGTGCACCGTACAGCAATGAATAGGCAGGTAAGTAACTTTAATGCAGAAGAGACAAAGCATGTCTTCTGCAATAAAATTCCTGCCTGTTCACCCATTTTAAAACTCAGGACTAAAGTTTCACTTTTATATATAGTAGGTCTTACAGTTTCAGGCAGGTTTTCCCCTTTAAATTTGTGCTGTGGCTGAGGTGCTGTACTTTCTGCTAGACAATGTGTACAGCAGCATGATGCTATGCGGGCAGGACCTCTGCAGGAGGAGTATGACCTCACAGGGAGTAATCAGACAACTGTTTGTGACATTAGACTTCATCTGCATTGGCAACCTTAGAGATACCTGGTGCAAGCTGCAACCCCCCACACTCCTTAGATACACCACTGCCCCTCTTTCCCCCCCCAGTGCTGACGTGACGTCAGAGGCCGGGACTACAAGTCACCTGTCAGGCGGGGTGGGGAGGAGGGATCTCTGCCTGATCTGTATGTTAGTTTAGACTGGTGCCGTGTGCAGGAACGCACTCGGCACCCCGCTGCAGCTCTGCTTTTGTCTGTGTCCATCTTCCGCCTGGAGACTTTAGCCCTGGCACTGCCTGCACACCACACTTCACTTCAAAGGAGTTTCTGCTCCTTCCGCACCCTCTAGTCCCGGTCTTGCTGCCTGCCACTCTCTGCATAAACATGCAACCAGGCAGGGGCGGTGCCGCCCCATGAACAAAATGCTGCCCAGCCTCGCTACAGACATGTCCCTGAATGCCACCCCTGCAATCCGGGGACGTCTGGTCACCCTACTCTACGCGTTTCCTGGCATTACAGCCATTCATCAGGAGTGTTGTAACGTAATATACTGGAAAGGAAATGGACAAGAATTACTAATGATACCCTTAGAATAAGGGGGGACAGAGAGACTGTCCCAAACAGGGCGGGGACAAACGTAGATACTCACTACACAGCCCCAAGGCCAAGCCCGGTGTCCGCCAGGGAAAATGGGGCTGACAGGCATGATGTCTCCCCCAGGGGTTGAGACGCGGGGAACCCTCCAAGGACGGAGAACAGCGTCCAGAGCACAGCACGGTGGTCACAGTGATCTACGTGTGCACAAAAAGTGAATAGTGTTCCTAAGAAAAAACGTATGTCAAAAAAGGAAAAATTAAGTAAATGTGTAGAAGTGTAGGGTGTGTGAAATGTGATAAAATGTTTATGTGTTCCCACAGGGGGACTACATGAGGGGGTATGTGTAAAATAAAACCAAAAATGGGGGAGAGAGACATACCAAAAGAGGATAGCTGAGCTCCCAACAAAAAAGGTTACCTGTGTGTGAATTCAGTATGTACTTCCTTGTGCTTGAATCAAACAAATGAACCACTGACTGCTCAAAGGCTATTATATACTCCCATTCCCAGGAAAGGGGAAGATGTTTTTTCTATTAATATTCCTGCTGCATTTTAGCCACTGCCGATTCCAGATAGATTGATTCCTTAGAGGAGTCATACGGGACAGGACTGCTGTAATTGCTTATAAAGTGTTATCTGTAGTTTAGCTACAATCTGTTAGTCAAGTCCATCTATATCAGTGGTTCTCAACCTGGGGGTCGAATGATGATTTGCCAGGGGTCACAGAATCCTGGCCTGTTCCTGAAGCCTGCACCGCTCTCCCAGCCACCGAGCAGGGCTGTCCCTGGAGCCCATGGCCGCCCACTCAGCCTCTTCGCAGCTGCCCATTCAGTTCACGGGAATGGCTGGGGGGCAGAGACTAGAGGTCAGCTAAATGAGTGAGTGAGAAACTTGTAAAGCGCAACACATGCGAACTGAATCGCCTCTGGGCGCTGTTTCCATTTCATGGGTAAGGAACCCCTTGACCTCAGAAGAGATGGGTTTTAATCTTTCTCCTGAAGGCCAAGTGGTCCGACTCCAGTCGGATGTTAGTTGTTAGCGCATTCCATAGCCGAGGTCCCTGGACTGCAAATCTTCGATCTCCTCTGGACTTGTATCTGGTTTTGGGTATTTGGAGTAGGTTTTGATTTGTGGATCGCAGAATGCGATTGGTGTTATGGGCTTTTATTTTTCCGCATAGATATTGGGGGGCGTTTCCTTGAATACACTTATGCGTTAGGCAGAGTGCCTTGAAAGTGATTCTGTCTTTTACTGGCAACCGATGAAGGGATCTCAGTGAAGGTGAGATTGATTCCCATGGTTTTTTCCCAGTCACTAATCGAGCGGCCGTATTTTGAACGACTTGCAGACGAGTGATTTGGTATTTGGGGAGTCCTAGGGCATTTGCGTAGTCAAGCCTGGAATTGATAATTGTTCCCACCACGACTGCAATGTCCTCTTTCGGGATAAAGGGGGTGAGACGGCGTAGTAGGCGAGGAATGTGAAGTGGGAGGGGCTGTAGGAGACAGTATCTCCTGATTTCAGCATAAGTGTCACTGCTATGAGACACCACAAAGCCAGAGACAGTAACACTACCTGTGATTAGAGTTGCCATTAAAAGCCCCCACTAAAGTTATCAGATCAGCAGATGACCTTGATCAAGAGCACCTAAGTTGGCTGATCAGAACTCCCCCCAGCATTGTCGCTGATCCCAACTCCCCGCCAGCACTGCCGCTCATCTCAGACTGGACAAGGTGGAGGAGTGGGGCAGTGACATCACAATGAATGAATGAAAACTTATATAGCGCAACACATGCGAACTTAATCGCCTCTGGGCGCTTGTTGTTCCTGTCTCCTTTGGTATCAAAAGAGATGAGTCTTGATCTTTCTCCTGAACGCCAAGTGGTTCTCCTCCAACCGAATGCTGTTTGGTAAATCGTTCCATAGTCTAGGCCCTTGGACCGCGAATCTCCTCTCTACCTCAACCTAGAAAACTAGTTCTGGTAGCTAAAAAATAAACCAGACCCATGTGTGTATTTTGTTTTAAACTATTCCTAGACTGTTTTATAACTATTTATGATAGGATTGCATTAGGAGCCTCTAACTTTCCTGATTCAGCTAATACTAATTTTAGCAGACTGCAGCTTAAAGGCTAAGTTCATCTTTTAGGGCCCTTTCACACCGAATGCAGTTGGATGCATTTTAAACTGCACTCCAACTGCATAGACAGCCCAAAATCATGGTAATCCAATTGGCTCGCGCGCCCCTAGTGGCCACAGGGCAAAGCGATGTAACATAACAACCTTCACCCAGCCAAGCCATGTTGCTGCAGTAAAAGTGCAGCGGCTGACAGGTCCATTTCTGCTCACTGTGCAGGGACGGACCTGTCAGATCTCCGCTCTCCTCTATGGGGAGATCGGATGAAAACGGACTGCTTGTCTGTTTTTATCTGATCCGCCAGACGGATTAAAATTAGGGTTTCCATCCGCCTGCATTTAGCGGATTGGAGTGGATCAGATGTCAGCGGACATGTCACCACTGACATCCGTTGCTCCATTGAGGTGAATGGAGTGTCCGTTCAGGTCCGCCTGAAAAACTGACAGGGGGACCTGAACGGTCCCGTATGTGTGAAAGGGGCCTTAAAAACAAAGGCCCAGATTCAAGAAGCTATTGCGCCGCGCAACCATAGGTTGCGCGGCGCAATAGCTGTTTTGCTACCGCGTAGCGAATGCCCCTGATTCAGGAACATCGCTACGCGGACTGCAGCATAGGATATGACAGACATAAGCCTCCTTATGCCTTCATATCTCAGGCTGCATTCTTGCGTTGGCCGCTAGGGGGCGCGGCCATTGTGATCGGCGTATAGTATGCAAATTGCATACTACCACCGATTCACAAAAGTTGCGCGGGCCCTGCGCACGCAAGGTACGGAGTTTCCGTACGGCGACTTTAGCGCAAGGTTGCTCCTGCTAATAGCAGGGGCAGCCAATGCTAAAGTATAGCCGCCCTTCCCGCTCGTGAAATTTAAATTTCACGTCGTTTACGTAAGTGATTCGTGAATGGCGCTGGACGCCATTCACGTTCACTTAGAAGCAAATGACGTCCTTGCGACGTCATTTGCCGCAATGCACGTCGGGAAAGTTTCCCGACGGAGCATGCGCTGTTCGCTCGGCGCGGGAGCGCGCCTAATTTAAATGATTCCCGCCCCCGGCGGGATCATTTACATTAGGCGCCCTTACGCCGGGCTACTTAGCATAGCGCCCGCGCAATTTACGGAGCTACTGCTCCGTGAATCGCGGGCAAATCAAAATATTTGCGTGGGCGCAGAGCAAAAATCGTTGCCCTTTGCCCACGCAAATATTGCTCGGATCTACCTGAATCTGGGCCAAAGTGTGATTTTATTGTCACACAATTGCTATTATAATTTTTTTTAAAAAAGTATAAAAGTTCAATGTAAAGAAAAATATAAGAAATAATTAGTTATAAAAATGTATCAAGCTTATGGAAGCATGTGTGCCTCATGTTTGCATGCTTCCTAGTGTATGCCCGAAGAAGCAGTAAATTATGTTGTCTTGGGCTTCAGAGAGAATGCACCTGTTTAAAGCGTTTGTAAAGGAATTTTTTTTTTCCCTTTAAAATAACAAACATGTCATACTTACTTCCACTGTGCAGTTTGTTTTGCACAGAGTCGCCCCGATCCACGTCTTCTGGGGTCCCTCGGCGGCTGTCTCTGGTCCTCCCCGCAATTACTCACCACAGTCATGCGAGAGCTCGCATGGTGGTCAGTAATTACGGGCACGCTCCCGTGATACAGCGTGTATCACTCGGCCCTGTCCCTCGGCGCGCCGCGTCACTGGATGTGATTGACAGCAGCGCCAGCCAATTGCTGCACTGCTCTCAATCCATCCGCTCTAGCCAATCAGCGGCCAGGCTGAGCGGCGAAGAGGATATCTGAAGCGCGCAGGACTTTCCACGGGTCGGGTAAGTAAAACGGGGGCTCAGGGGGGGGGGGGGGGTTCGGCAACACCAGATGTTTTTTCACCTTAATGCATAGATTGCATTAAGGTGAATTTTATTTTTCATTTACAACTCCTTTAAGCATGTCAAATAATATATGGAAAGCCTTTGTGTGTGTGTGAGTGTGTATTTGTGTCAGTCTCCCCCTGTGTGATCTCTCCTAGTGTGTGTGTCCCCTGTGAATATGGATCTCCTGTCTTTTTATGTTACATGTTTTTTCTCAGAGAATAAGTGCAGGAACTCCCCCTTTCTGAGCCAACCTTCATCTCTGCCCCTGCTCACCTCTGAGCACTGTCTCTTGGCTCCACTCCCTACCCACCTCCTAGTACAGCCCCTTTAAGAGAATACAGAACTACGTATCATTTTGTGCTACTAAGTAATTTGTATGGAATTTGATAGACCCCCACCACAGCAACAATAGATCCCATACACAATAACAAACCCCCCCAAGCAACAATGGACCCCGTATCAAAATACCACCCCAGCAACAATAGACTCCCACAACAACAGACCCCACCACATCAACAATTAATATAGCCCACACAGCAACAGACTCCCTTCCAGCAACAATGGATCCTCCAAAAACAAAATACCACCTCAGCAACAATAGATCTCCAGCAGCAACAACGGATCTCCCAGCAGCCAGCATCAATAAGACCCTCCACAGCAAGCAACAATAGACCTCTCCCTCAACAGTAGATCCCTCCCAGCAATAATTGACGCCCCAGCCAACAATAGACCTACCCAGCAACAATAGACTCCCACAAAAATTAGATCCCCACCAGCAACAATAGATTCCCCAGCAGCCAGCATCAATAGACCCTCCAGCACACCATGCCATAAAATTCATTCAGTGTTGGAAGTGCCGGAACTGCGGTCCCCCCGCGTTCCCGCTTAAAAAAAGCCCTGCATGTACGGCGAGCATTATTCTGTTAACTTCAGAAATGTTCTATACTAAAGGAGATACTACATTCATAAAGTCATATATGGACTTTGATTGACAAGCCCACGTGTAACACTCCGTTCTTGTTCTGTAATGTGACATCACAGGTCAAAGTTGATATACAGTAGCTGTAAGTGTCTGAGTAATGCCGTATAACCGAAAGTCTACTTATGTTACACATTACCAAATTATAAAACATAAATTAAATGCACACAGATAAGATTAATTATGACTGATAATACACTAATTTAACAGTATTTAGCCACTTCCAGCCCAAGGGCATCATGTGACATCCTGGACTTTGATTTTGGATATCTGAATGATGTCTGCAGATACAGGCATTCTTCAGATATCTTTTTCAGCCAGCGATTCTGTGCACCATAATAACAATCAGTTCAGCCACTTGATCGTTCTTACAGGTGACAGGAGGGGACATCCCCTTCTGCCACCCTCTCGTGTTTCTCCGGCCTCGCCTGTACCTTAGGCGAGCCGGAGAACAGATCGGGTGACGACGAAAGTTGATCATAGAGATTTCTGGTGACCAGATGGTCCCCAGTCATCTCTATGATCCTCGGAGGCCCGGGCATTAAAGGAGTTCTCTGACCTAAAACTTTTAACCCCCGCTGTGCCCGGGCTGTAAAACTATACAAAATAAACTTTCACTTACCTGCCTACGATCCCCCGTTGTTCCGATATCGCCGTCCCGTTCTCCGGTCCCGGTCTCTTCCGCTTCCTGTGTGTCGGTGACTCATAGTGCGCTCAGCCTATCAGCGGCCGCGACGGGACATTGCTGCGGCCGCTGATAGGCTGAGCGCACTATGAGTCACCGACACGCAGGAAGCGGAAGAGACCGGGACCGGAGAACGGGACGGCGATATCGGAACAACGGGGGATCGTAGGCAGGTAAGTGAAAGTTTATTTTGTATAGTTTTACAGCCCGGGCACAGCGGGGGTTAAAAGTTTTAGGTCAGAGAACTCCTTTAAGTTATGAGCCGGGGAATGTAAAAAAAGCTGGGGACTCAGCTGCAAAGGCCGTTGTGATGGAGTTAATAAAATGATTATTTTGTGTTTATGTTATTTTTCTCCTAAGCCTCTCAAATATTGGTTTCCTTTCGTATATTGTTTTATTTCTTTTATTTCTTGATTATATATGTGTGGGTATATACAATAGTGTTATCTTCCTTGAAAAAAGTTATGACAGAGTTACAGTAAATCTCAGCCTGGAAGGAAAACTGAAGACAAATGACCCCTTCTACTCCTTACTCCAAACCCCTCCCTTCTACTTCTTACTCCAAACCCCTCCCTTCTACTCCTTACTCCAAACCCCCTCCATCGAGTGAAGCAAAGATGGCCCCTGTGAGTCTGAGTGAAGGACCTTGTGTCAAGAATGGACGTCACAAGAAGAAAACCTTATATGGACTAAGCGAATCAGATGTGCTCATATGAATGATGTCATTCTGTCTATAAAGCTGTGATAATAAAAAAAGGTTCCTCCTCTTTACGGCTGGACACCGAAAGAAGCAGACTGTTCATTTTTCTGCATGCTTTCACAACTTGGGTCAGAGGCAGAATGGTTATGCCCTGGAGTTGTGCCAGGGGCCTATCCTTTTCAATTGTTGCGCCAACGTGGACTTTGTTTTCTTGACCAGTCGCTGCAGACCGAGATGTGGATGGAGTGCTTCTATGCGGAAAACAGAGCTTGATCACCTCTTCAGAATGCGGTAGGAGAAGTTTATTTTTACTCTTTGCCCGTATTTTTTCCGCATACAGGCTCTCCCGTCCCTCACGGTTTGTCTGCTGCTTCTCGGCCATGCAAAGACGGGGAATTTCTTGAACAAAGTCGCTTTAAAGAGAACCTGTCGCCCTATTCTGCCGGCTGATATTTCATGTTCTATGTTGACTTGAATGTGGCTATTTCAGCGGCTGTCTGTATGAGAAGGGGGTGACACAGTTACCTTGTCTGGATTTTTGCACAGAGTGGCTTTCTTGCCATCTCTGTGTGTGAAAAAAAAAAACAAGGGGAATAAAACCCAGATTTACAGATGGTGTACAAAAATTGTAGATACAAATATGTAATATTGAGATTAGCTTCTTTTTGCACAGAGGGATTTAGAGAGGGTGACAAGAGTCACAGATGCCTTGTCGTCTCTGTGTTTTAATAATGTAAAAAGAAAGCCGATTTTTGGTGTAAATGCATGTTTGTGTATATAATAATTACCTCCATACAGACAAAGGGGCACAGAGGGACTTAGAGAGGGTGAAAAGAGTCACAGATGCCTTGTCATCTCTGTGTGTTAAAAATTATCGCTGAAATAGCGTGTCATATTCTAATTGTGTGTGTTGTTTACTGTTTGTCCATGTCTTAAGTGTATTGTGCGTCTTGAAGTTCGTTTTAGGATCCAAAGCAAATAGAGAAAAAAGAGGATCACCGCTCCAGGTGGGTCGCTATGTGGAGTAGACTGACTCAGGATACAGTGGGTGCTGGCAATGCACTGACCATGCATGATATACGAAGAGAGGAAATGGATAGCCGCACTCCAATAACCAAAAAGGTTGTCTTTTTATTCAAACGAACAGCAAATGCATCACTTCACAAGTTCACAGCAAAGGAACAGGGGAACAGCCGACGCGTTTCGCACTGAGCTAGTGCTTAATCATGCCATGATTAAGCACTAGCTCAGTGCGAAACGCGTCGGATGTGTAAAGAGCTGTTTAAAATTCAGATAATGGTAAAAAAAACATGGTATTTAGTATTTAACAGAAAATCCTACAGATTTGGTTGCAGGAATTAATAAGTTAAGGATTGAGCAATTTTACCAAAAGATTCTAAACCAGGGTTTGGTTGTTAAATTGAGGTAGTAGATTGTTCGAATTTACTTAAGGTCACCCAGGAAAAATATTAAAATATGAAAGTTATGTTGAATCTAAAAATTATAAAAATTGTAAAAACAAAAACAAACAAGTGTTAAAAGTTTTTGTAATTTGATGTTTCTGATGGGAGTGGAGAAATGGCCAATTCACAGTTCATTAGGCTGCAACTAATCTGTGAATTTCACAAGATTGTCCTCTAAAAATTTTTTGTCACTACTGTAGTCAAGAAACGTCATATTATAATGTAATGTACATGATTTTTGGCAGATGTACAAACCAAATATGTTTTAAAATTAAAAAAAAAAAGGTTACAATTTGAAAAACTATAAATTCGATTGTAATCAAATTGTATAATGTATGGGATACAAAGCTTGAAAGATTGGGTCTGGCAGTAGCAGATGTATTTCTTTGGAGATCATTAAAGGAATGTGTTCCCAGCAGAGAGATCAGGTTACATAGCCCGAGAGTACGCTATGATAGTTTTCCCTTCTGTGAACCTGAGAAACTTGAAATGAGGTTCATTGATGAGAAAAATATATTTAGAGGGTATTATTATACTTACTAAAGTAATGGTCTCAAAACATTTTTGAGTCTAAATAACTTTTCTTGAGGGTTCATTGAATTTTTTTGAAGACGTAATATCTGTCAGAGTGAATGTTAATGAACTATAAAGGCTTACTATAGGGCAAATCTTTCTTTAATAATAAAAGATAACTTGTATACAATAATTTGAAGATTTATTAATTTAGTATTTTTAAATAATATAGAGATCTCTCTCATACATTTACATTGTACAAGTGTATGTGGATGATGATTGGTATTTAAAAAAATGTGGGTTTTTGCACCATTTTGTTATTTTCAGGAGGACATGAGGTGTCAATATACACGGCTTTGACTGAGCTTTGTCTAGTGACAGCTGGACGTTAAAAAGAATGGTCAGTTAAAGTAGTGTAAATCAACATGAATACGTTTCTTTCAGAAATAAAATATTTAGGAAAGCCCAATATAAATTAATGTTCTTTTGCAAAATTAAAATGGTTATGATTGAAAGTATAGTAAGAAGAAAAATACAGTAATCTGGTAAGATTGTTGCTTTACAAAATTTTATTTAGTAATGGGATAAAGAGGGTTCAAATAAGAATGTAGATTGGATTAATTATATTTACTATAACCAACAGAGGTTCGTTAACTAAACAGGGATGCACTCCAAGGTTTAGCTGAACAACTAGAGGCCACTTCACAAATGACTTTGTAAAATCGTATGGCCCTAGAAATGATTTTAGTTGACAAGGGGGGTGTATTTAAAATGTTACCTGGGAACAGTATTTTGGGTGATAACACATTTGTACTCAGGTATAGCAATTTTGTTTCTGCTTATATTGGTTACGATAATGGTTTGTTGTATTGACCGTATCCTCCATTACAGTCCTTACCTGTTAAAAACACATACAACATTCTCAAGTGAGGGAAAGAATAGTGTTTGACCGCCTCCTGATGTTTTGCGACGTTTTTTGTGGGTAAGGACTACTAGCCTGGAGGAGTGATGTGGGGTCACCCCACATTTCTTCATAAAGAGGACCTGTCAGGCACCATTCCTATTACAAGGGATGCTTCCATTTATTGTAATAGGAAAAAAATGCAAACATTTTTTTTAAAGAGAAAGTATAAAAATAAATGTAAAATAAACAATAAAGATTTTTTTAAAGTGCCCCCGTCCCCGCATGCTTGCGCACAGAAGCGAACACACACTTAAGTCATGCCCACATATGTAAATGGTGGTCAAATCACACATGTGAGGTATTGCCGCATGCGTTAAAGCAAGAGCAACAATTCTAGCCCAAGACCTCCTCTGTAACTCTGAACTGGTAACAGGTAAAAAAAGTACCAAAGTTTGGCGCCATTCCACGAGTGTGCGCAATTTTAAAGCATGACATGTTGGGTGTCTATTTACTCAGTGTAACATCATCTTTCACATTATATAAAAAATTGGGCTAACTTTACTTTTTTTTTATTCATGAAACTTTTTTTTTTTTTAAACATGTTTGGAAAATTCCTGTGCAAGTACTGTGTGATGTAAAAAGTTGCAAAGATCGCCATTTTATTCCCTAGAGTAGTGGTCATCAACCCTGGGCCCACGAACAGGCCAGATTTTATGTATTACCTTGGGGAGATGCAGACTAGAATACTGCAATCACTGAGCAGCAAATTATATCACCTGTGATGTATTTCAGTTATCTTGCAAACCTGGCCTGTTAGTGGGTCCTGAGGACAGGAGTTGATGACCACTGCCCTAGAGTCTCTGCAAAAAAAAAAAAAAAACATATAATGTTTGGGGGTTCTGAGTAATTTTCATGCAAAAAAGAAATGATGATTCAGAGGCGTACTAAGTGGGGGGCGGGGGGGTCACGGGTACCACACACTGGGGGGGGTGTCAGGCCAGCACCCCCCTCCGCAATTGAAGTGGTGGTAGTGCCGCGGGTTTAGGCAGCCCTGCATCGGCACAGGCAGGGAGAGGCAAGCTATATTGCCCAATCGGCAAAGCAAGGGGGAGGGGGTGTGGGGGGTGCAGGGTGACACTGCTGCACCTACCATCCCCTCCTCTCGCAGCTGCGGACTGCCTGTCTGTGCGATCCTGGATCTCACACAGACACAGCTGAGCAGCAGCATGAAGCCGCCTCCCCCTCCTCACTGTTTATGTGTAAACAGGGGTAGGGGATAGGGTTGCCACCTTTTCTTCAAGTCAAACCCGAACACTTTAGCGGCGCATAGCAATTTTTTTTATAGTATAAACTATACATAGATTTTGCAATTAAATAACATTTCTAATCATATGAAGTTAATAACAAGAGTCCCCCTTTACATCAGAGTCCACAGAGTTCCCCTTTTACGTCTGAATCCGCAGTGTTCCCCTTTTACGTCTGAATCCGCAGAGTTCCCCCTTTACGTCTGAGTCCGCAGAGTTCCTCCTTTACGTCTGAGTCCGCAGAGTTCCTCCTTTACGTCTGAGTCCGCAGAGTTCCTCCTTTACGTCTGAGTCCGCAGAGTTCCCCCTTTATGTCTGAGTCCGCAGAGTTCCCTCTTTACATCTGAGTCCGCAGAGTTCCCCCTTTACGTCTGAGTCCGCAGAGTTCCCCCTTTACGTCTGAGTCCGCAGACTTTGATGTAAGGAGAACTCTGGGGACTCTAACATAGGGATGCTCCGGGAACACTGAGTACTTTGATGCACAGTGAGGACTCTGATGTAAGGGGGAACACTGTGGCCTCTGGTGTAAAGGGGAACTGTGATCTAAGGGGTGCTCTGAGAACCCTGATTTGCCTTAGTGTACTCACTCAGAGGATGGAGAGAAGGGGGAGACTTCAGTCACAGACAGGGATGGATGGTGAGCTCAATCACCTCTTGGCAGTCAGCACCTCTCATCAAGATGTATCTGAGGCTGCTGGACTTCAAATTTCCGGTCCCCACTTTCCTTTTCTGAGGCACTGTGTCGGGGATTGGAGTGTGGACAGACACAGAGATAGGGGCGGGAGGAAGAGGTGCAGATTGAGCCCTCTCTCCTCTCCCGTCTGTATGTGGGGGGAATTGCTAGTGCTGGCTTTGGGCAGTGTGAAAAAGAGTGTACCAGACACTCACAACTTAGACAACTGCAGCCAGCAACCCTGCTGAAAGACCATAGTCTGAATAACGTGTCCGGGTTTCAGGCAGTTTGAAACCCTGACACATGATTCCAAACCCGAACTGTCCGGGTGAATCCCGGACAGGTGGCAACCCTAGTAGGGGACCTGCTGTGTGCATGTGCCAGCGCTGATCTGAGGTACGGAATGTGGGGGGGGGGGGGGGCTGCACTGAATGGGGCTACACTGAACAGGGGTCTACACTGAAGGGGGGGTACACTGAAGGGGGGGGCTGCACTGAACAGGGGGCTACACTGAACGGGGGGCTACACTGAATGGGAGGCTGCACTGAACAGAGGGCTACACTGAATGGGGGGCTGTATGCACTGCACCGCACCCCTTAAAGCTAAGCCCAAAAATGTGTAGAACAATGCACTGCAAATGCAGCACAAACAGTGGCGTCTCCAGCTTTCATATTTAGGGGAGGCACATGGGGGGACAGGGACAAAAGTAGGGGGGCCAACTACGTATAAAATGCAATTATATATATATATATCCTGGGGCCCTTTACTACGATCCCACAACGGGCCCTTTCACATGTTCTGCAGTGAGCTCCCTTCCTACTATACTGGGGCCCCCCAGGGTGGCAGAAAACAAGAGATATATGTCACCAGCACACCAAGAAAATATAAGGGTCCAAAGCAGTGGGAGAACTATCAGGGTTGCAAAGGTTGTCTTGCCACCGGGCCCTGGTGTTCTGCCACAGTGGGGATCCCCAGCTGTCCTGTCCCTGCTATTTACAGCGCTGGTCTGGCGTCTGTCTCCTTGGCAGCGGCGGCAGTCTATTAGGACCTAGTGCTGGTGACATTATGGGTGCATGCAGGGGAAGGCTGGCACTATTGGTTATAGAGAGCCGAGCCCCCAGCTGGTCACCTAGCAGCAGTAATGCTGTATAACCTTCTCTGTTGACATGCTGATCGGCATGTGATCCAGGTGATGCTCCCAGTCAGATCTAATAAACACAGTATTTATTAGCATCAAGAGTACAACCACATAAATATAATCAACCGTATGATCAGCAGCCATGTGGGCTCTATGCCTGTAAAGTGTGGGCTTTGATCAATAAAATCACTGATATTTATGACTAGGATTTGACTAAGAGCATCACCTGGATTGCATTCCGATCAGCATGTCAGAGAAGGGTCCACTGCTGCTAAGCAACCTGCAGGGAGCTCAACTGTCTACAACCAATAGAGATGGGCTCGGGTGTGTTTGAAATCCCACATGCCCGATCACGCCAGGAAGCCGACACTCCACAGTGTTAATCAATGTATGGGCTGCCTAAGAGCTAAGACCAGCCATAGACAGTTTAAATCTCAGCTGGTTCAGCAGAAACTGGCTGAGATTTGAACCATTAATGAGCAGATTCTCTTATAATTATCACTAGTGGTTGCTGTATAGCCACTAGTGATAATCACTGTTTGTCGGGAGAATATAATTGCTGGGCAGGAGGGATATTCCCCTGTCACCACTGTCTGTTGATGGGGGAATCATGCAAGTTTCTTTCCTGCAATCTGTGGATGCAGGAAAGAAATTTGCACCGTATATTATCTGCCTAACTGAAAGTGAAAGTAAATTGTGAATGTTTTGAAAGAACAGGAGAGGGGGAGGGAGACAGATGGGGGGGGGAGAAGGGATGGAGATAATGTAGTTCAGTGATTACAGTGTACAGCAGTCTGCAGTGCACACACTAAAACACGGTCCAGGCTAGAATATCTGGATGTGTGAGCGCTCGCATTATGCAGTGTCGGCGAGCAGAGGGAGGGGGAGGAATCCCCCGCAGAGCTGACTGGGGACGCTCTCCCTCTCGGGGAGCAAAATACAAAAATTGCATGGGGGGGGGGGGCACATGGTGGGGCACAGCATGATGTTGGGGTGGTCAGGGCCCCCTCTGGCCCCCCCCTAGGGACGCCTCTGAGCACAAAACGCATGCAAGCATGCGTCAAATGCATGTAAACATGCAGTCAAAAATTGCTTAGTTATGTGCAGTTTCTGGTGTGAATGGGCCCTTACATAAACTGGTCTGTAGGTGGGGTCTAGGACTGGGGTTCCCAGTGTGGGAAAAATCTCATACAGTGTTAGATAACTTATCCTATATACTGTATTTAGATTAGCAGTGATGAGTAAGGACAGTTTCTAGGCACTGACATAGAGGCAATAGCAATAGAGCAGTTGGTAATTTATAGGGTCCCACACCAAAAATGGCTGCCAGAGGTCACCAGAAATTGCAGTGTCCAATCAGACAGATGCTACCTGCGAGAAACTTACAAAGTTACCGGAGGAACATTTTCCCTCTAAAGACTCCACTTCATCTGTATATTGGCACAGTGACACCTACTGGATGGAGGAAAACCTGCATCTTGCTACAGGTTTATGCAGACAAGGGGCCCCTGTAGTAAGGTGCCCAGATTTTTTTTAAATGAAATCCGGGGATTGGGCAAATAGTAAACTATTTTATAAGCATATTTTCCTAAAATGCAGTGTATGTGGTATGTGTTTATGGAATGATTGTATGACATATATATACATAATTTCTCAGATTTCGCCAATGAGATAAAAAAAAAAAGGTATTTCTTAGAAGTTTTGGGGATATGACCATACCTCCCAACTTTCTGAGATGGGAATGAGGGACACCTATTAGCAAAAGTATGTAGGCATAGGACACTCCCCTTGCCACGTCCCCTTAAAGGGGAATTGTAAAAAAAAAAAAAAAAAGATTGGTTAAACCAACAAGTGCTTTTTTTTACCACTAATATTCCTTTATATTGGCTTTTGGAATTTACAAATGCAGCCATTTAGAATTTAAATAAAATGTTTAGTACTGGGAAACACTTTTTGAAAGATAAAAAGTGCATTTTATATACATCTATATAGATCAGACCAAAATGAGGGACGAATGAGGGGGAAAGAGGGACATTTTTCCGAATGAGGGACAGTCTCTCAAATCAGGGAGAGTTGGGAGCTATGGATATGACTAACAAATGTTAAGAAGATAAGATAGAGAAAAAACTTGGCGGGAGGTAATGGCACCCCCACACATCTCATAAGAGCAGAGCACAATTTGGCTGCAGGCGGTTGTGAGAACAGATGTGATTCCTGCACCCACAACCAGCCTGCACAGTGTGAACCAAAGACTAATATCATCTATGAGAGATCCCATACGTGTAAACTGCAGCCAGGGCTATTTTGGTACATAATTAGTTAACAGAGAAAGCAGTTGTAGATAGCTGAGTAGCCTTAGGCCCCTTTCACACTTGTACAACTTGTCCTGCAACTTAAGACTAGAAAGTCGCATAACAAGTCGTTCCCCCACGATTTCCAATGATAACCATTCATGTTAGTACGACTTCAAGTTGTGCCGAATTCAAAGTAGTTTTGTAAATATATTGCCAAATGCAAATGCCACACCTGTAGGCCTTTTCTCTCACCATGAAGCCCAGTTGAAATGCTCCCAATGTTTATATTTCTATGTCCTGACTTACATCCAGTAGTGAGCATGCTTCCCGATTCAAAAGCTACATGTGCAGTGCACGCTTTCTTCCCATATCCTAATAACGCTGAGGAAGGAAGGGACCTCAAAGATAATGCAGACAGACAAGTCCCTAAAAATGCACTGCAAATGCATGTAAATTTGTGTTTAACATGCATCAACATGCAAATACAAGTTGTATTTACACCCATTTGCACACATTTAAAGTGCGTTTGCGCTACGTTTCATTGTAGAAAAATGCAAAATGCTGTACATTTTTTAGATGCACACAAACGCACTGCGATGGTGTAAATTAGTGGAGCGCCCCTCTGACACCCCAAAGGCAGGTCTGCACATCTAGAGGCAAAGATGGGCTAGCATTTCACCTTTAGAGTCAATGGCTAATTACTTTTTTCTTCACACTGGGCTGCGGGAATGAAGCCATGCAAGTTCATCTGAACTCACACGATTTCACTCCTGCTTGTCAGTCTCGATTTCGGCCGCGATTTTCATAGATGCCTGTGCAGGTTTTTGTACAGATGTCAATGTAAATCGCAGCCCGAAATCGCAAAAAGTAGTGCAGAAACTACTTTTTGAAATTTGTGCGGCATCGCATTGATTAGGACGGTGCCATTTTCAGGGCTCAAGTTTTATTGTATAATGGTTAAGGAGGTTAGGGGTCCCAGATAACATAGCAGATCACTTACAGACGCTCTAGATCCAGATCAATGTCCAGCTTCAGTGTCAGAACCTTTAGGCTGATCCAGAAACACTGTAAGCATGTTCCCACATTTTAGTGTGTCACCATGCCTTTCTGAGAGGCCAGTCTTCTTCCTGGCTCTATCCAGCAAGGGGCCTCCTCCTTGGTACAGCATTCTTTAGATCAGGCAGGACAGCTTCAGGACCACTTCAGCACACATTTGGCCCCCAAACAGGCCATTGGGCTAAACAGCACAGCTCCATCCCTACTCCTCAGTCCAGCGAAAGAGAGTGAGCACATGGCCTGTCCCAGATATTTATATCTCCCCCCAGCATGCACCAGTGACCCAAACCTCCTACTTGATTGGCTGAGGAAAATATAAATATTCATACCATAGTTTGTGAACACTCATACTATGACCAGTCACATCTACTGGCAACAATGAAAAAATCACAAACCAACTTAAGCTTATGGAAAAAAACAGGTACAAAACTGTACATTCAGTCTGAGCTACAGCCCAGCCAAAAACTAATTTGACATTGATACTAAGCTCATTAATTCATTTTTTTGTTTACACCTGACTACATCTGGTGTAAAGAACCCCCGAATGGGCACTAAAGAGTATATTTCTGTTGATCAGTGTAAAAAAGAAAAGAAAATCAAATTACCTCCCAACTTTCTAAGATGGGAAAGAGGGACATCTGTTAGCAGAAAAAATGTAGGCAAAGACACGCCTGTTATATGGAGAATCAAAACATAACAATCATGTGGTCGGCATATACCCAAGAGCTTTGACCGACACCTGGCTCAGCCTCTCAGCAATCCACTAAGAGCCTGAGCAGGCCGCTCATGCCCCCGCCACAGCCCAGCACTCCAGTGAGCGTGGGGGGGGGGGGGGGGCAGAGCAGACACCGGTGACTGACAGTTACCAGCTCTCTGCTCACAGCGACGTGGAGAACTAAGCGATCAGCTGTGTTTGATGGCTCAGTTTTAACCCTTAGAGATGGTGGGGGGCAGATGCCGCATCGGAATCAATGCGGCATTCACCTAAGTAGACATGAGTTAACAGATAATTAAATAAAAAAACACACTTCTCTTTTAAATGTTCTACAACAAAGCATGAAAATGTCCAAGGGGTCAAACACTTTTTATAGCTGCTGTAAACAGTTCTTTAAAGTAAAATGACAGGTATTGTATTGTTTTTCTATTTTTTTCTTAGCCTCTGTGTCCTTGTAATTTCTTTCCTGAATGTTGACTCAGTACATCCCCATTGTGTCCTGGCCTCAGGCACACCACTGATTTCAGACTCTGACCCTTTAGTGTCATCAGCACCTCTGCCTCATATAAAGGGACAGGGGGTGGGGGTGGGTGGTCATAAGGTATTTTGCAATTAAGGTGAGAAGACGTGCCCAGGACTAAGGAGACGAATGGAAAAGCAAAATCTTGCAGATTGCTATGTGTCTGAGGAACATGGATTCATCCTACAGGACCCTCTGGTGAGAAAAACGTATTTTAAGCTTAAAACATAACTAAGGTCCTTTTCACATGGGGCAGAGTTCATTGTGATCAGCAGATCTATCGGCTGATCTCCTGCTGAATTCCACCTTGCTTAAAGTGCTTGTAAACCCTATAAAACAACTTCATGCTACAGGTAAACCGTGCAGGTTTAGGAGATATCCCCTGCCCCTTGCATGTGCCGATGTTATCGTTACATGCGCACTGGGGAAAACTGAAGCAATGACACCTATGTGCCGATGCTCCAGTCACTGCGCCCGCTACTGGCGGCTCCCGCACGCATAGGTGGGAGTGACGTCATTGCGGCTCCGGCCAATCACATCGCTGAAGCCGCGATACCCGGAAGTAAGCGCCGGGAGAGATGTCGGCGGCAGGAGGGGGAGACGTGGACCACTGCGGGGGCTTCGATCTGAGGTAAGTAATACTTGATGAGCTAGTATGCTATGCTATGCATACTAGCTCATTATGCCTTTGTCTTGCAGGTTTTTTTTTTTGTGTAGGGTTTACTTTCTATTTAACCACTAGCCCACTAGGCACTTATTCCTAACCAGGTCAATTTCAGCTTTCAGTGCTCTCACATTTTGAATGGCAACATTGTACCCATATGATGTTTTTTGTCCTTATTTTACTTTCACATAAATAGAGCTTTCTTTTGGTGGTATTTAATCACCACTGGGTTTATATATGAATAATATATAATGAATAATATATAAATGAAAAAAGACCAAAAATTTGGTAAAAAAATGAATTTTCTTTGTTTCTGTTATAAAATTTAACTAATTAGTAATTTTTCTTCATTATTTAGGCCAAAATGTATACTGCTACATATCTGTGGTAAAAAAAAAAAATGGGAAGGGAAGCACCTTGTCACCATGTTGATGGGGACAAGGGCCTTATCCCCACAACCCTCTTGCCCGGCGGTTGTGGGGGTCTGCGGGCAGTGGGCGTATTAGAATCTGGAACAAGGGGGCCCCCCAGATCCCACCCCCCCTTATGTAAATGGAAACGGGGTACATTGTACTCCTACCCATTATTAACCAAAAACGTGTAAAAAAGTAAAAACAAGGGAGAGGGCCGGGATCTGGGGGTACCCTTTGTTAAAGAGGGGCTTCCAGATTCCAATAAGCCCCTCACCCGCAGACCCCCACAACCAATGGCCAGGGTTGTGGGGATGAGGCCCTTGTCCCCATCAACATGGTGACAAGGTGCTTTGGGGAGGACCCCAAAGCACCCTCCACATGTTGAGGGCATGTGGCTTGGTACATATCAGGGGGGGCGCTCTCTTGTCCCCCCCCTTTCCTGCGGCCTGCCAGGTTGCATGCTCGGATAAGGGTCAGCTACGGGTTTTGGGGGGGGAACCCCGCATCATTTTTTTTTTACATTGCCGTGGAGTTACCCTTAATATCCATACCAGGCCCTTCGGGGGGGGGGGGGGTGGTTGACGACAGCCTGCGCCATTTTTTTAATGATTTTTTTATGTATATTGCCAGCATCTGTAATACATTACAGCCGCTAGCAATTTTAAATGACATTTTTTCCTTGCAAATGCTGCAGTTTTTCACAACACAAACGTGTGTAAACATGCATAAAGGGATAAAAAACACGTGTACACACAATGCAGCACACATCAAAGCCCAAAGTAAAAAAGAAGGAAGGGACCTCAAAGATAATACAAGCAGACAAGTCCCTAAAAACACTTAGGAAAAATGCACTGCCAATGCATGTAAATTGTTGTTTATTGTGCATCAACATGCAAATACAAGTTGTATTTACACCCATTTGCACACATTTGAAGTGCGTTTGCGGTACGTTCCATTGTACAAAAATGTAGATGCTGTAAATTTTTTAGATGCACATGAACGCATTGCAATTGGATAAACTAGTGTAGAGCCCCTCTGACACCTCAAAGGCAGGATTTCACCTCTAGAGGCAAAGATGGGCTAGCATTTCACCCCAGGGCTGAGTCCATGGGTTAAAAAAGAGGACCAAGAAAGGATATTGGGTGGCAGTCACTTTTGTCTTCTTAAATTTTTATTGCAGAACGGTTAAGGAGGTGAGGGTTAGGGGTCCCAGATATCGTAGCAGATCACTTACAGACTCTCTAGTAGGGATGAGCTTCGTGTTCGAGTCAAACCCATGTTCGACTCGAACATCGTATGTTTGACCGTTCGTCTAAATACGAACGCTACGGGCCGTTCGCGCCAAATTCGAGTGGCGCGTCACGGCCCATAATTCACTGTGGCATCGCAGTGCATTGCTGGCTGATGATTGGCCAAGCATGCACTATGACCTGCATGCTTGGCCAATCACAGCGCGCAAAAAACCGAGAGCCATAATTGGCCAAAGCCAGGGTGGCTTTGGCCAATTATGGCTCAGGGGGTTTATGTACACGCCCCACACTATAAAAGGCCGCCTGCAGGTTGGCCTTGTGTAGTGTGTTGCGGCGGTGGTTAAAGACAGACAGAGAGAGAGAGAGACAGTGTAATTTCTTCTAGGTAGATAGAGCAGGCAGGCTAGTCAGTTAAAGTTACAGGCCCGGATTCACAAAGCACTTACGCCGACGTATCTCGAGATACACCGCGTAAGTCTATCTATGCGCCGTCGTATCTATGCGCCGTGCCCACAATCTGAGATACGCCTGAAAATAGGCTGCATACGACCGACGTAACTTTCCTACACCGGTGTATCGTGGGCGCATATTTACGCTGGCCGCAAGGGGCGCTCCCATTGATTTTCTATGCACATATGCAAATGAGGGAGATACGCCGATTCACAAACTTACTTGCGCCCGGCGCATAATATACGCAGTTTGCGTAAGGCGTACGTCCGGCGTAAAGTTATTCCACATATAGGAGGCGCAACTCATGCAAAGGTATGGACCAGGGAACAGAGCCGTTGTATTTTACGTTGTTTACGTAGTACGTGAATAGGGCTGGGCGTAGGTTACGTTCACGTCGTAGGCAGTGATCCGGTGTATCTTAGGGAGTAGTTCCGACGTGATTCTGCACATGCGCCATACGTTATTCGTATCTTTATGACGCTCAGTCCATCCTTTACATGGGGTCACGCCTCATTAGCATGGCTCACGCCCACTTCCACCTACGCTGGCTTACGCCGAGGAAACCCAGCGTAGATTTGGGGGCGAGTGCTTTGTGAATCCAGTGCTTGCATCTGTGCGCTGCGTCGGTGTAGCGTATATTAGATACGCTACGCCCGCATAAATATGCGCCAATGTATGTGAATCCGGGCCAATGTGTGTAGAGGATATATATGCATCCCAGGTGTTGTACATATATTTATACACTGTATAGTTTAGCTAGATCAGCTATTCCTAATTTACTGGCAGGCAGTTGATTGTGCTAGCTGCAGACTTCTCACGTGGTGTATTGCCTGTGTCCTCTGTAGTTTTCACCTAAAGCTACTTGGTGTGTACTGCTTGTGTCCTCTGTAGTTTGCACCTAAAGCTACTTGGTGTGTACTGGCCGTGTCCTCTGTAGTTTGCACCTAAAGCTACTTGGTGTGTACTGGCCGTGTCCTCTGTAGTTTGCACCTAAAGCTACTTGGTGTGTACTGCACGTGTCCTCTGTAGTTTGCACCTAAAGCTACTTGGTGTGTACTGCACGTGTCCTCTGTAGTTTGCACCTAAAGCTACTTGGTGTGGTGGTGCAGCGGTTCTTGGGCAGGTACAGAAAAGTCTGTGTGCATTTCTGACAGTCATATAATGCCAGTGCTCGGCTGGCAGTCCTCCAAAGGGAATACAACCTGCCCAAGAACCGCCTAATCTGTGACATGCCCACCAGGTGGAACTCTACGTTGGCCATGCTGCAGTGGCTGCACACGCAGCAGAGGGCCATCAATGAGTATCTGTGCCAATATGGCAGCAGAACTGGGTCAGGGGAGCTTGTTTTTTTTCCCCACGCCAGTGGGCCTTGATCAGGGATGCACGCACTGTCCTGTCACCATTTGAGGAGGCCACGAGGATGGTGAGCAGTGACAGTGCATGCATCATCTTATTCACATGTTGGAGCACACGCTGCGTGGACTCCGCACCGAATGCCTCAGCAAACCTACGCTGCATGGCCTCCCTGATCCTGCAAAGCCTGCGGAAGGATCCTCGTATTCGTGCTATCAAGGAGAGGGATCATTACTGGCTGGCAACTCTCCTTGATCCACGTTACAAGAATAAGGTTGCAGACCTTATCTTGCCGGCGCAGAGGGAGCAGAAGATGAAACATCTTCGGGAGGCCTTGCAGAAAGGTCTGTGCAATGCGTTCCCAGAGACTGGGCCGTCTGACCGATGCGTTCAGACAATTCTTTAGTCTGCAGCCCCATGGTATGACCGGTTCCAGCAACCATCGCCAGCGACTCTTTTACATGGTGCGGGAATACCTAGGGGCAAGATCAGGCTTGAACACCTTTCCCACTGAAAATCCTCTGGCTTACTGGGTCTTGAGGATGGATCACTGGCCAGAGCTTGCACAGTACGCAATTGAGCTACTGGCTTGTCCTGCATCCAACGTTCTTTCAGAACACACATTCAGTGCTGCTGGAGGCTTTGTAACCGATCACAGGGTGCGCCTCTCCACCAACTCGGTCGATCGACTGACCTTCATAAAAATGAATCAGGCTTGGATCACTACCAGCTACCAAGCACCTGATGCTGATAGAACTGAATATTTTTTTTTGAAATGTCAGATCCCTTCAAGACTGCCTATGCTGATACTGAGTGACTATCCTGTTATGCTGAGTGAATATCCTTTTCCTCCTCAATGATCTTGCTGATAGCTAGTAAGAACAATATTGGTTCTGGGCACCGCCACCAGTGGCTAAGGCCCAATTTTTCTGCCCCTGTTTAACAGGGGCGTGTAATTACAATTTTTGATGCAATGCTTTACAGCGGGCTCATTCCTGCACTCCAACTAGAGTATCTGTGAGGGGTTGCAGTGTTGTGGCACCAGTGCCTAAGGCCCAATTTTTCTGCCCCTGTTAAACAGGGGTGTGTAATTACAATTTTTGATGCAATGCTTTCCAG
Source organism: Rana temporaria (assembly GCF_905171775.1). Taxonomy (NCBI): domain Eukaryota; kingdom Metazoa; phylum Chordata; class Amphibia; order Anura; family Ranidae; genus Rana; species Rana temporaria. Next base: position 412,115,748 of record NC_053491.1, read on the forward strand.
CGGGCTCATTCCTGCTCTCCAACTAGAGTATCTGTGAGGGGTTGCAGTGTTGTGGCACCAGTGCCTAAGGCCCAATTTTTCTGCCCCTGTTTAACAGGGGGGTGTAATTACAATTTTTAAAGCAATATTTTGCAGCGGGCTCATTGCTGCGCTCCAACTAGAGTATCTGTGAGGGGTTGCAGTGTTGTGGCACCAACACCAGTGCCTAAGGCCCAATTTTTCTGCCCCTGTTTAACAGGAGCGTGTAATTACAAATTTTGATGCAATACTTTGCAGCGGGCTCATTGCTGCACTCCAACTAGAGTATCTGTGAGGGGTTGCCGTGTTGTGGCACCAGCACCATTGCCTAAGGCCCAATTTTTCTGCCCCTGTTTAACAGGGGCGTGTAATTACAATTTTTGATGCAATACTTTGCAGCGGGCTCATTGCTGCGCTCCAACTAGAGTATCTGTGAGGGGTTGCAGAGTTGTGGCACCAGCACCAGTGCCTAAGGCCCAATTTTTATGCCCCTGTTCAACAGGGGCGTAAAATTAAATTTTTTGATGAAATACTTTGCAGCGGGCTCATTGCTGCGCTCCAACTAGAGTATCTGTGAGGGGTTGCAGTGTTGTGGCACCAGTACCAGTGCCTAAGGCCCAATTTTTCTGCCCCTGTTCAACAGGGGCATGTAATTACAATTCTTGATATAATATTTCACAGCAGGGCGTTCCAGCGCCCACCAAGACTAACTGTGAGGGCTTACAGTGTTGTGGCAACACCAACACCTAGGGCCCAAGTTTATGCAAAGTATATATGGCAGGCCCCTACTTTCAAACATCCATCTTACAAACGACTCCTACTTGCAAACAGAAGGACACAACAGGAAGTGAGAGGAAATCTACCCCTAGGAAGGGAAATTCTCTTCTGTAAGAGGTGTCTCCTGTCCACTGATGCTTTATCACCAATCCTTGTTTCACAAAAAAAAAAAAGAATTTTCAAAAAATCATTTGTCATTGGGACAGAAAGTGAGGTGCAATCTTCTGAACAGATGCACACAGACAGTAAAACAAATATTGCAGGGGCGATAACCCTTCTCTATGTTTTCAGAAAAGCTTAAAAAAAGACTTTATGGCTGAAGCTACACTTCAAAGAAGTACCAGTTTAAAATTACAAACAGATTCTACTTAACAACAAACCTACAGTCCCTGTCTTGTTTGCACCGCCTGTATACTGCTGTTCAAAGTATATAGGGCCAAAGGGGCTTGTAATAACCTGGGGGGAGGGGGGCGGGGAAACCCATGCTATTTTTCTCAGTGATTTTCATCCATATTGCAGGGACCAAACATTACATTAAAGCCACAAGCAGTCTTAAATTACTTTTTTCTTATAGTAATCTCATTTTGTGCAGGGACAGTTCTAAACACGTGCCACTTCACAGGCATACTATAGACACCCAGCAGGTACGATATTTAAAGGAATTTTTCATTTTTTTTTTCACTTTAAGCATCATTAAAATCGCTGCTCCAGAAAAAACAACCGTTTTTAAAACGTTTTTTTCCATTGATACACGTTCCCTGGGGCAAGACCCGGGTCCCCAAACCTGTTTTCTGACAATAACTTGCATATTAGGCTTTAAAATGAGCACTTTTGAATTCGAGTCCCATTGACCACAATGGGGTTCTAAATGTTCGCGCGAACGTTCTGTCCGTTCGAAGGTTCTGGTGCGAACCGAACGGGGGGGTGTTCGGCTCATCCCTACTCTCTAGATCCAGATCAATGTCCAGCTTCTCAGTGTCAGAACCTTTAGCTGATGCAGAAACACTATAAGCATGTTCCCACATTTTAGTGTGTCCTCCAAGTGTGTCATCATGCCTTTCTGAGAGGCCAGCCTTCTTCCTGGCTCTATCCAGCAAGGGGCCATCTCCTTTTGTACAGCACACATTAGGCCCCCACAGGCTATTGGGCCTAACAGCAGAGCTTCATCCAGCAGCACCTCCCTAGGCCTCAGTACAGGGAAAGAGAGTGAGCGCATGGCCTGTCCCAAATATTTATATCTTCCCCCAGCATGCACCATGACCCAAATCTCCTACTGGATTGGCTGAGGAAAATATAAATATTCATATCATGGTCGTTTGTATAATCGTTTGCATAATCTCATACTATGACCAGTCACATCTACTGGCAACAATGAGAAATCACAAACCAACTTAAGCTTATGGAAAAAACAGGTACAAAACTATACATTCAGTCTGAGCTACAGCCCAGCCAAAAACTAAATTGACATTGATACTAGGCTCATTCATTTTTTATTTTTTTGCATATGCAATTGTACTGCATTCATGCTGCATTAAAAAATGCACCTGACTACTAGGGATTAGCTGAACACCCACTCCGGTTCGGTTCGCAGCAGAACATGCGAACAGGCAAAAAATGTGTGCGAACCCCAGTAAAGTCTATAGGACGCGAACAAGATAAATCTAAATTGCTCATTATAAAGGCTTATATGCAAGTAATTGCCATAAAAAGTGTTTGGAGACCCAGGTCCTGCCCCAGGGGACATGTATCAATGCTTAAAGTGAAACAATAAAAATGAAATATTCCTTTAAATATCGTGCCTGGGGGTCCCTTTAGTCTGCCTGTAAAGAAGCGCATCTTTCTCATGTTTATAACAGTACCACAGCAAAATAAAATTTCTAAAGGAAAAAATGTCATTTAAAACGTCTCGCAGCTGTAATGTATTGTCGGATCCTGGCAATATAGATAAAATTTTTTTTAACAAAATGGCGTCCCCCCCCCCCATTCCATTACCAGGCCCTTTAGGTCAGATATGAATATTAAGGGAACCCCGCACCTAAAATACAAAAAAAATGGTGTGGATGACCCCCCCAAAATCCATACCAGGTCCTTCAGGTCTGGTATCGATATTAAGGGGAACCCTGCATTAAACTTAAATGGCGTGGGGGTCCCCCAGGCACTATATACTCTGAACAGCAGCATATATACTATACGACCTGCCCTTTATACTCTGCTGAAAAATTGGGCCTTAGGTGTTGGTGGTGCCAGAACACTGTAACCCCTCACAGTTACTCTAATTGGGCACAGGAATGGGCCCTGCTGTGAAATATTATATCAAAAAATTTAATTACATTGCCCTGTTAAACAGGGGCAGAAAAATTGGGCCTTTGGTTAATGGTGAGTTCAACCATCCATCTCAAAATCTGTAGTATTTCTGAGGTGTTCCTCTATGCTCATACATTAATTTCTCATACAGAAGCAGGGCTGTCTTTTTGCATGAGCACGCTGGGAAGTTGCCCAGGGGCCCCACTTGCCTGGGGGCCCACCTGCCCAGCGACCCCAGCCAAGCATCATTCAGCCGCGGCCGCCTCCCGCACAGGGACGGACTGGTCATCGGGACTACTGGGAGTTTCCCGGTGGGCCGATGGTTTAGTGGGTCGGTTGTCACAGTCACTCACTCGTCTCTCTGAATCACTCTGTCTGTGTGAAGGTCACATTTTTACGATCATGCTCCTGCACCCAGCCGGTGCCAGCCAATAGACATCATTGTTGCCAAGACTTCCCTCCCCCTAAGTTTACAGACCCGTCCTGGTGGCGTGACATCACTCGCAGCTGGAGGTGGGAGGGGATTATCATGGGAGGAGCGTAGAGAGATGCCTGTTGCAACCAAGAGGAGCCAGTGCCGCCGAGGAGGAACCAACAACTTCATTACAAGTTCAGACAGCAGCACAGTCAGTGTGTAGTATCTATCGCAAGTAAGAAAGCACTAAGCTAAATTAAGCTGATGCCATACGGAATGCAGACATCTGACTGCAGTCTAAAGATTATTAACTGTGACTGTCTGTGATTTTTTTTAATATGCAGCACGGCGGGGGGGACGGTAAATGTCCTGCACTGGTCATAGATGAATGAATGTACTGGTCACGGTCGCTGATGAATGAATTTACTGGTCACGGTCACAGATTAATTAATTTACTGGTCACTGATGAATGAATTTACCGGTCACGGTCACTGATGAATGAATTTACTGGTCACGGTCACAGATTAATTAATTTACTGGTCACTGATGAATGAACTTACCGGTCACGGTCACTGATGAATGAATTTACTGGTCACGGTCACAGATTAAGTCATTTACTGGTCACTGATAAATGATTTTACTGGTTACGGTCACTGATGAATGATTTTACTGGGCACGGTCACTCATGAATGATTTTATTGGTTACTGATGAATGATTTTACTGGTCATGGTCACTAATGTATAAATCTACTGCCACTACTGGTCTTGATCACTGATGATGAATGAATGTATTTATTGTTTAAACATTGATTTTGTTGGAAGTACCAAAAAATATAGCCTTATTGATAATTTGCATTTTTTTTCTCGTGCGTGATTGTGTAGACAGAGCCCCAGTGCACTGTATTGCCCGAGGGCCTATAATGCTCTTAAGATGGCACTGCATGGAAGTATTTGGTTTACCGCTTTAAGCCATTGATCCCTTGAGGGGGGTATTTGTTGCATCCACTTAAGCACAATTTGCTTACGTGCCATGAATAGGGTTTCCTGTAGGCAGGTCTTGGTATATCCAATCCACATCTGGTTCTCGACCAGAAAAATGTCTGGAGTGAATGGAATGCGGTCCCCCGGTACTTTTGATAATATATCCAAGACCTGTCTCCAGTATCTACTAATACCCAGGCAAGACCACATTAAATGCATGAAATCAGCCCGTGGTTGATAACACCTCACACAGTCCGCGGATGCCGTTCGTCCCATTAAGTTTAATTTAAGTGGTGTGAAGTAGGATTTATGTATTATATACAGCTGTATCAATCTATTATTACTTGCAGGTGATACTCCCAAATGTGATTTACACGCATTCCTCCATATCTCATCTGTCATAGATGTAAACACCATTTGCAACTTCCTTTTAATCTGTAGTGGAGCATCCCGTATCTTGGCCTGCATTAAATATGTATGTAATTTAGATACTAATCACCTTGGTCCCCGAGTTCTTAATATTCCAATAAGAGGAAATTTTGATGTACTGACATTATGACTACCAAATTTGTGCCTGTAGTGCGTGCCTTAATTGTAAGAATCTGTAAAAATTTCGATCTGCTAGGTTATATTGTGTTTTTAAATGCTTGTCCACTGCCGGCCGTCATATGACGGGCAGACGGTGGAGCTCTCATTCTGGGCGGGCGTCATATGACGTCCTCGCTTTTCCGAGCCACTAGGGGCCGCACACACTGCTTCCGCGTCACTGGGAACCCGATACGTGTGCCCGGCGGTCGCGATGTCCGCTAGGCACCCACGATTGCCCAGTAAAGGAGCAGGACCGTGGATCTCTGTGTGTGATCCACATCCTGTCAAGTCAGAGGAGACCGATCTGTGTTCCCACTACAGAGGAACACCGATTGGTCTCCTCCCCTTGTGAGTCCCCTCCCCCTACAATAAGAATCACTCCCTAGGACACATATTTAACTCTTTGATTGCCCCCTAGTGTTAACCCCCTTCCCTGCCAGTCACATTTATACAGTAATCAATGCATTTTTATAGCATGGATCGCTGTATAAATGTGAATGGTCACAAAAAAGTGTCAAAAGTGTTCGAACTGTCCACCAAAATATCGCAGTCACGATAAAAATTGCAGATCGCCGCCATTACTAGTAAAAAAAATAATAATAATAAAAATGCTATAAATCTATCCCCTATTTTGTAGACACTATATCAAATGATCAAATACCACCAAAAGAAATCTCTATTCGTGGGGAAAAAAGTCTGTCAATTTTGTTTGAGTACAGCGTCACACGACCGCACAATTGTCAGTTAAAGCGATGCAGTGATGTATCGCAAAAAATGACTTGGGCAGGTAGTGAGTTAAAGTGCCCTGTATTGAGGTTTTAAGACGTATGGGCGGAAATGATGATTTGACGTCGCTTACACTCTGCAGTGATATGGAGACAGGTGGGGGCCATCTTCCCCTCACTCGTCTCCATACACAGCCGCTGACAGGTCCCAATTCGCCTCCGCCGCTGCCGAAGGCTTCGGCATGAGCCGGTCGGTAAGTGGTTAATGGCTCAGTTTTAACCCTTAGAGACGGTAGGGGGCAGAGGCAGCATCGGATCGATGCTGCATCCATCTAGGTAGCAATGTTCTACAACAAAGCATAAAATTGTCCAAGGGGTCAAACACTTTTTATAGGTGCTGTAAACAGTTCTGTAAAGTAAAATGACAGGTATATTCCAGTTTGTTTAAAAACTCAATTTCAGTACAGTAGTTTTTGCTGAATGTTGACACAGCACATATGTCCTGGCCTCAGGCATACCACTGATTTGGGACTCTGACTTTAGTGTCATGAGCACCTCTGCCTCATATAAAGGGATAGGGGTGGGGGTGGGTGGCCATAAGGTATTTTGCAGTCAAGGTGAGAAGACGTACCCAGGACTAGGGAGAAGAATGGAAAATCAAAATCTTGCAGATTGCTATGTGTCTGAGGAACATGGATTCATCCTACAGGACCCTCTGGTGAGAAAAAATTATTTTAAGCTTAGAATATAACTAAGGTCCTTTTCACATGGGGCAGAATCCCTTGAGAACTCCTATTGAAACCCACCTTGCTTAACCACTAGCCCACTAGGCACTTATTCCTAACCAGGCCAATTTCAGCTTTCAGTGCTCTCACATTTTGAATGACAATTACACAGTCATGCAACACTGCGCCCATATGACATGTTTGGTTCTTTTTTTTCCCACATAAATAGAGATTTCTTTTGGTGGTATTTAATCACCACTGGGTTTTTATTTTTTTGCACTATAAATGAAAAAAGACTGAAAATTTCGTAAAAAAATAATAATTTTTCTTTGTTTCTGTTATATAATTTAGCAAATTAGTAATTTTTCTTCATACATTTTGGCCAAAATGTATACTGTATATCTGTAGTAAAAATAACCAAATCGGTGTATAGTATTTGGTCTTTGTGAAAGTTATAGAGTCCACAAGCTATGGTGCCAATCACTAAAAATTGATCACACCTGATGTACTGACGGATCTAATTTCTTGAGACACTAACAAGGCAGTAAAGTACAAATACCCCCCAAATGACCCCTTTTTGGAAAGTAGACATTCCAAGGTATTTAGTAATGCCGCGTCATGTCATGGAAAAAAACGAAGGGCTAGATTCAGGTAGGGGGACGTAAGGTTATGCGGGCGTAGCGTATCCTATTTACGCTACGCCTCCGCAACTTAGACAGGCAAGTGCATTATTCACAAAGCACTTGCTCCGTAAGTTGCGGCGGCATAGCGTAAATCTGCCGGCGTAAGCGCGCCGAATTCAAATTGTCAGGAGGTGGGCATGTTTTATGCAAATAAAACATGACCCCACGTAAATGACGTTTCTCACGAACGGCGCATGTGCCGGTCGTGAACGTATCCCAGTGCGCATGCTCCTAATCACGTCGCAAATAGTCAATGCTTTCTTTTTTTATAAATTCTTTATTTTACCATTTTTCATCATTTCACATACACATTGCCTCTAACAAAGGTTTGTATCTTATCTTACAGCACAAATCCACTTAACTCTTAACATCGGGCAATTTTTCCATTCTTTGATCAAGTCCATCTCTTTATCCTATACACCTTTTTCTTTATTAATCCTCGAAACCAAAATGCTAATGGACCTTAGCTTTCTTCCTTTACATCACCCGCATCTTTGACGTGAACTCTCCCCGTTAGAGACCTTGATACCCCTTATTTTCCCAAGTAAGTCCCTTCCCCCCCTTCCCCCCCCCCCCACATTCGAGCCTGTTGTTCAAAACCGCAACATTCTCAAATGAAAGAAAGAAAAAGGGAAAGAAAAAAAAAATACAAAGAACTCCAAGCTCCTCCCTCTCCCCCCCTCCTACTCCTCTCTTCCCCTATAGCTGACATAGGGTGCCCATATCTCCCTGATCCCCTCCTCTTGTTCCCTCAAGGCTGCTGTGAGATTCTCCATGTGTTGCATTTCTGTAATTTTTGCCAACCATTGTGGTCTGCTTGGGGGGCAGGTACTCTTCCAAAGAGCTGGAACACATGCTCTAGCTGTGACCAATAGATGCCTTACTAGGGATTTCTTATATTTTTCTATTGATATCGGAATGTCTAGCAACAGATAAGTCGCCGGGTCCTCTCCTAAAAACATCTCAGTTATTTCTTCTATAACTTCGGATACCATTTTCCAAAAATCTTTCACTCCCTCACAGTTCCAAAAAATATGTAACAGAGTTCCCTCTTCTTTTTGACAACGCCAGCAAAGATTTGTCACTTGTGGGAAGATCTGGTTCAGAACTTCCGGCGTCCTATACCACCTGCTCAAGATTTTATACCCTCCCTCCTGAAATTTAGATGCCAGTGATGCCCTATGGTTAAATTGAAATAGTTTTTTCTTCTGATTTTCCGTAAAAGTTACCCCTAAATCTCTCTCCCATGCCTGAATAAAGCTTATCTCCTGTGGGGCTTTTAATTCAATTATTAAAGAGTAGAACAGTGAGAGTGCATGTCTGACCGGTTCTCCCTTAAGACACAGTTTCTCAAATTCTGACAGTGTTACTCTAACCCTTGTTTGTCCTTGGATTGATCGTAGAAAGCCCCTTAACTGTCTTCTCCTATAAGGGTCCAGATCGTCAGACAATTCCCTTTCTATTTCTTCATTTGACATTACACGATTCTCTCTCAAAAAATGTATCAATCTGGTTTTGCCCTGAATTTTTAAATTCCCAAAAACCGAGTCCCTCAAACCCGGAGTAAACGCTGGGTTCCCTAATATTGGTGTCATCGGATTCACGTCTGTTTCCCCAACTGAGTTTCTGAATATTTTTTTAACTACACTAATTGTTGTCCCTATCGTTGGGTGTCTTTTAACTGTCTGTGATAAAACAGATTTAGAGAGCCAGATTAGGCCTTCCAATGGAAGCTCCGACATTGCCTGTTCTAAAAGCACCCAGGGTTTATCCTTAGGTGGTAGTGTAAGTGTAAGTGTAAGTATATCTCTTCTCACTCTGGCAGGTTTCCCTGCCCATATAAATCCCGCAAACTTAGCTCTGATTTCTTTCAAGAATCCCTGAGGTATTCTGGTTGGGAGTGTCTGTAATAAGTACAATAATCTTGGCATTGCATTCATTTTTATGATGTTGATTCTACCGAACCAGGTGAACACCTCTTTATCATAGTTCACTTTAAAGTTTGAAAGTGCACCATATTTATCTATCTCCGAAAGCAGTGGGGGCAGAGATAACGCCGGCTCAGTTATGAAAAACATTAAGTCGTCCGCGAATGCTGCGAGCTTGTGTTCTCCCCCTCTCACGTCAATACCTCGAATATCTGTTCTTAACCTTATTGTCCTTAAGAAGGGTTCTAACGTTAAAATGAAGATAAGTGGCGATAATGGGCACCCTTGCCGCGTCCCATTGCAAATGTCAAAGGGGTCTGACATAATGCCATTTATCTTAATTTTAGCTTTCGGTCGAGAATACAAGCTCATAATCCATCTTTGCATCCCCTCTCGCAGTCCAATATATTGTATAATTGTTTTTAAAAATTTCCAATCCACCCTATCGAACGCTTTTTTCGGCGTCGGTCGAAACCAGTACTAAGGGCTTTTTGTTTGACTGTGAGAGGTGGATTGCATTTATCACTCGCTGCGTATTTTCTCTACCTTCTCTTCCTGGGGTGAACCCTACCTGATCCTGATGTATCAGACCAGGGATATAAGGTAGTAATCTATTTGCTAGAATTTTTGCGAAAATCTTTAAGTCTGTATTCAATAGAGATATTGGCCGATAATTTGTGCACTGCGCTGGATCCTTCCTCTCCTTATGTATAACCGCTATGTGTGCCATGAGAGCTTCTTCTGGCATCTCCTGTCCTTCTCGTATTGAGTTATATGCATCCAAGAATCTTGGCATCAGTTTTTCTGCATAGGTCTTATAATAAAGGAGGGTAAATCCATCTGGACCAGGGGCTTTGCCTGATTTTAGTAATTTAAGCGTATTTGTAAATTCTTCTGCTGTAATCGGGCCTTCTAAGCTTCTCCCTATTTCCTCCGATAATTTCGGCATTCCTGACTCCTCCATATATTTTTTTAATCTTTCCTCCCTCCCCTGAATCTTTGCTGTATTCTGTTTCTCCTTTAACTGGTACAGACTCACATAGTAATTTCTAAATATTTTCGCAATTTCTTGCGGGGATTTGACTATCCTGTCTCCTGTTGTTTTGATTCCCTCAATGTGATTTTTGGCCCTTGCTTCTCCTAATGCTCTTGCTAGCATCCTACTTGGCTTATTCCCATATTCGTAGAAAGCTTGTTTACTTCTACTTAATGCCGCTTTTGCTTTGTCAGTTAGTAGCAGGTTCAGTTCATCTCGGGCCTTCTTCAGCTTCTCCTCTGCCTGTATTGCCAATGACTTTTTGTGTATTTTTTCTAGTCTACGTATTTCTCCCATCAACGATTCAATCTGTGCTCCTATCTGACGTTTCCTATGTGCTCCCATTGATATTAGTATTCCTCTAATGTAACACTTATGCGTTTCCCAAACGCAGGTTGGGGTCACCTCCCCCACCTCATTATTAGCAAAAAACATCTCTAACTCCTGTGTTATCTTTCCCTCATACTCTGGGTCTTTTAACAAGGACTCGTTAATTTTCCAGTGCCACTCAGGTGCTACGTGTTCCCCCAATTCCAATATACAGTTTATCAGTGAGTGGTCCGATATTGAAAAAGATCCAATGGAGGCCTCTACTATTTCTTGTACAAAGTTTTGAGATATAAATATATAATCTATTCTGGAATAGGTTTTATGTTTAGCCGAAAAAAAAGTGTAATCTCGCTCATGTGGATGGGTAGTCCTCCAGCAATCTACCACCTGTATCTCTTGTAACAATCTATTTGCTTTACTTAATTTACTGTATGCTATATGCGAGGTTCCCTTAGATGTGTCGAGTATAGGGTCTAAAGCAATGTTTAAATCTCCTGCCATTATTACAATGCCTTCCCTATTCTGGTACACCTTGTCTGTGTACTTCTCCAACGCTGCGATCTGTCCCTCGTTGGGCAAGTACACATTTACCAAGGTGACCTTCTGATCGTTTATATATCCTTTCACTATAAGAAGACGTCCTTCCTCGTCCTGGATTACACTTGTCTCTTTCCAGGAAATCATTTTTGAAAACATAATTGATACCCCCTTTGTCTTTGTTGTCAATGAGGAACTGTGGTACACTGTTGGGAATCTGTGATTCCCCAACTTTGGGATTTTATTTTTTCTAAAGTGTGTCTCCTGGAGGAATACTACATGCACTTTCGCTCTCCATAATTCTGCCATCAATTTAGATCGTTTCTCCGGGTTATTTAACCCTTTTACGTTATAGGACATCACCGATATCTTTGCCATTTTGATGTTTTACTAACATTTTTCCCCAGCGGCTCCTATAGGGATGAGGGAGGGGGAGAAGAAGGATCGAGGAGTTAGGATAGAGAGAGAGAGAAAGGAAGGAGGAGGGGAGAGAGAGAAAAAATAAAAATAAAAAAAAAAACACAAGGGGGAGATGGCCCAAAAAAAAAAAAAAAAAACTTTTGCCCCCCTCTTCTTCAAATCTGGTTAGTCCCCTAGGATCCCAGAGATGTAAAAAAAAAAAAAAAAAAAAAAGGAAATTTGTTAGCGCCTCCGACTTCCCTCCACACGGAGGAGAGACGCTCTAATGGGGATAGGTGTATGAGCACCGAGGAGAGACACGTCTTCATGCTAGTCCGGGTGCAACCCGTTAATTAACCCTTGAAATCCTATTTTTTAACCCCCCCCCTATACAGACAGAAAAAGACCATTTTAGTAACTAGGCATTTTATCCAACTACCATATGTTACAACCCCGCATTTCTACCAACCCCTTATCAACCCCTCTCCCGCCTGTGCCTCCCCTCTCCCTCTTTACATTACTTGCTTTTTACACTTCCAATTATTAATTCGTCCATACACTTTTAACCTAAGTTTTCCCTATTCCTTATCTTCCCGGGCTGACTGTTATCCCACTTTATATCCTCCCCCCCCCCCCACTCTACCCATTTTCCCCCTCTCCACCCCCGACCTCCCCGTCTCCCCCATCCTTTTCTTGTCCTCCTTCCATCCCCTCCCCCTCCCCCTTTCCCTGTGTCACACACTAAATTTACCCTTTCCCTTAGTATCTCTATGTGTGGTATGTGTACTATACATTAGTGTGTATTTTTATTATAACATGCTAATTGAGTGACCTTCGTTGGTTTCACAAGTGATATCCAGTGATACATTTTTCCGTTATTCCTCCCCCAGTGAATAAAACATCAAATTAATTACATAGAATTCCCAATTTGGTTTGTGACTGAGTGATTGGTTTATGACCCCTTCCTCCCTCCCCCCATACTTATTATATTTACCCCTTAACTACCCTTAAGTTAGTGGCGAAAAAAAAAAGTTTTAATAACCCACCCGGTTCACAAAAAAAAAAAAAAAAAAAAAAAAACACCCCACACTTATCTACCCTTACCCCCCCCCCCCTTTATCCCACCCCCTCCCCTATCTATAATAATATATATTATCCTTACCCCTAAACTACCCTTAATTAAAAAAAAAAAAAAAAAACCCACTCTTTATCCACCCTTACCCTCCCCCCTCATTTCCCCCCCCTACCCCCCTCCTACCCCTCTCTGGGTGGGAGAGGTTTCTAATCATTGGTTAACCTCTCTAACATCAAACCCTTCAGATACATATAGGAAAAAAAATAAAAACTAGAAAAACAAATAAAACCATCAATCTTAAAAAGAGAAAGCATATATACATTTGAGTCTAGCCAAAAAAAAGGGAGTCTCAAAAAAAAAAGGATTCTGGCACATTGCTTCCAGAGACAACCCTTGTCGGCTATATTAGACCCCTCTTAACCAAAGACTGGAATATTTTCACCAGCTCCCTCTCCAAAAAGGGAGTTCCTACAGAGGGCGCCTACAGAGGGCGCCATCTAAGAGGGAGGTAATGGGAGAAAAAAAAAATATATATATATGTATAAACAGCAAAACGAGAGAAAGAAAAACAGGCGTATTAAGTTTTTCTTTTTAGAAAAGGGAGTTGGTTAGTTATTATGTAAGACCCCCCCCCCCTCCTGAAAGTTAATATTAATATCAATAAACTTTCTCTCTTCCAGAATTGAGGGAGCGATCTTCCATGTTCCATATTGCCATTATTACTATAACGGATAGGTCTAGGTCTGTCCTTCTGTCCACATCTTCCCTCTGTTTATCTAGCATCCCTCTCTGCTGCACCTGGTAAGTCCAGCCAATTAGGAACTTCTACTGGCGTTGTCCCCAAAAATTCAAATAGCGAGGGGAGCTGAGAGGGCTCTCTTAAATAAAAATTCCTTCCTTCCCTTTTTACGTTTAAGGATAGAGGATAGCCCCATCTATATATAGCATCTTGACTGCGTATTAATTCAAGTAATGGTCTTAACAAGCGACGTCTTGCTTTGGTTTGCCAGCATAAATCGGGGAATAACTGTATGCTTGCCCCCTCCCATGACACTGTTCCTTCTTTCCATGCTTCCCTTAGAAGTTCTTCCTTTATTCTAAAAAAATGTATCCGGCATAGCACGTCACAAGGATTATTCTGTTCAGGGCTCCGATATGTAGGGACCTTATGGACCCTATCCAACTCCAATGGGGATTCTGGGCTTTTTTTTAGAATTTTATTGAGAATAGACAAGACAGCTTCCCTGAGTGCAGGGCCCTCAAAGCTTTCGGGTATCCCTCTTATACGTACATTATTCCTCCTGCTTCTGTTATCAGCCTCTTCAGCCTTTAACTGCAATCTAACCAGTTGCTGTTGCTGCTTGCCAACTCTTTCCTCAAGGGCTACCAGCCTACAGTCCACCGCCATTTGCTGGCTCTCCAAAACACATATTTTCTGCTCCCCCACCACCACTTTTGCACGGACCTCCTCCATCTCTTCCTTTAAAGTGCTTGTCATGACCAATAACATTTTCTGAATGTCCTCCTTAGTTGGGAGAGCCTGGATAAGCCTGCTTAGCTGCCTGTTATCTGGTGTCACTTCTAATGCAGATATATTCCTTGTGCCCCCTAGGCTCTGTGTGTCAGACTGCATCTCCTCCTCAGGTGGACAGTAATTTGCTTTAGACATTACAGTACTTATTATAATATTACCCTCCTTAGATAATGGTATATGTAATGTAGCAGGAGTGGTTACTGCGGTCAGTGTCTCTGCTGATACCTCTGTGGATGTCACCGTAGGCTCTATTATAGGTTCTCCTGACACCCTTAATGCATCTGGTATGACAGGTAATATAGGTAAAGCTGACAATACCTCTACTGCGAATTCAGGGGTACCTCTCCTCAGTTCCGTCAGCTTTGCGATCACTGCTTTCCTCTCAGCCTCGAGGGGTGTCATAACGCTTCCCGCCCCCTCCTGGTCCTCCGGTATAGGCTCTCTCCTTACCGGCTGGTCTGCTGGGGTGAGCGCGGGTGCTGCCGTGCACTTCGTCCCTTCAAGCAGCTGTAATCTTCCTGATCCCGCAGTGACTGCAGTACCTTGAATTTGTTTCCCAGCAGCGGCTAGGCGGGGGCTTTCAGACAGCGACTCTCTCCTCTGAGCGTGACTTCCACGTGCGTCCTCCTGCCTCGCGTCACCCCCTTTTACCGTCATATACCGCGTGATATAAGAGTGACTGGGTACGTTCCCTGTACTTCTTCCAGTGCTCTTTCCTCTCCGTGACATCGGTCTTGGTATCCGCGGTTAGAGAACAGCTGAGAGCGTCTGCTTCTCCCTCACACGCTTCTGTAGATTAGAGGGAAGGGGGGTCGGGGATTCACCGCTCCACTATTGAGCCGCACCACGGACCCAGCTCAGACTCTCCTTCTCTGCGCTCACTCCTCCATGCTCACATCACCTCCCCCGGAAACGGAAGTCCTCCCAAATAGTCAATGCTTTCGAGGTGAACGTAATTTACGCAAAGCCCTATTCGCGAACGACTTACGCAAACGACGTAAAATTTTTAAAATTTGACGCGGGAACGACGTCCATACTTAACATTGGCTATGCCTCATATAGCAGGAGTAACGTTACGCCGGAAAAAGCCTTACGCAAACGACGTAAAAAAATCCGCCGGGCGCACGTGAATCGGCGTATCCAGCTCATTTGCATATTCTACGCTGAAATCGACGGCAGCGCCACCTAGCGACCAGCGTAAATATGCACCCTAAGATACGACGGCGTAAGAGACTTACGCCAGTCGGATCTTAGCCTAATTTTGGCGTATCTTGCAAAGGGGAAGTTCCATTCTAATGGTGCCACCCTTTGGGCTGATTATGCAAATTTCCTATCTCATAACTTGCTTCTGAGCATGCACATTTTGTTGTAAATTTTCCCCGACAATTCTTTGCAACATGAAGATTTTTTTCACAAAATTGTTATATTAACAGGTTATTTCTCTCACACATGCATACTTGCAACTGCACCCTAAAATACATTCTGCTACTTCCCCTGAGTATGGCGAAAACAAACAGAGGTCCAACATGCAGGAAGCACAATTAGGCGTTATAGGAAACGCTCCAAAAAGTGACTCTATTTTGGTAAGCAAACAGCCCAACACATAATCTAGGAGGCACAATGAGTCATTTTTTTCCACAAGTTTTTGGAAAATGTGAAGAGAAAATGAAAACGCATTTATTTTTGTCACCACTGGCCAAAAATGTGACACTTCCGATGGAAGACTCCTCCTCCTTTCACGATATCCTTGATTAACGCATTGCTTTAACATCCGTAGCAAGTGCTATGTGAGTGTGGGCGCAGAACTTGGAGTATGCGATTAAAACCAGCTGCCAAAGAGAAGAGTCATTAATGCTCTTGATGAGATAAAACTCTCAGCGGACTTTACAGGTGAGGCAGCTATAGGCATCATTCGATGGTCATCCAGAGCCATGCTCGGCTCAGTCACAGCCAAAAGAGCACTGTGGCAAAAATGCTGGACGGCTGGCCCATCCTCAAAGCAAAATTGCTGTAAACTGCCTTTTGATGGGAAGGCGCTGTTTTGCCCAAAAAAAAATGGAAACTATAATCTCCAGGGTTATAGGAGGAAAATCAGGTCTTCTGCCCCAAGATCGAAGAGCCAGAGGGGGCAACCATCTAGAGGAGCGCCAAACAGGTACTGGGATTTCGGGCGGCTTTCTCCCATTCAAGGGCCAGTGGTGATAAAAAATAAAAAGTGAAACAGTGAAGTTTTTAATAAAAAATATAAAAGATAAGTCCCATATTGAAAAACCACCAGACACTAATATAACCTCCTTTTAAACATTTCCGGAAAAATATTTCCAAAAAGGTAACAAAAGGAGGAAGCGTAAAATACATGTATAAACATATGGATTCTGTATAGCAGGACCTCTGTATGGATATTCGTCCTAATAATATATGACACTGACTAAATATAGTCTCTTGACATTTTATTTGGACGTATCTAGACTAACGTTTGCAGCGGAAGACAAGGATAATCTAATCTAGATGGGTGAGGGAAAACAAAAAGGTTTCACATGTGTCAATAGACACGAGGAGTTCAACCGACTCATGTGATGCAATCACCATGTGAGTTCTCACATGTGTAGATGATCCAACAGAGAAAATGCGAAGCCAAAATGCAGGGCGATAATACAAGGCAATAAAATATGTTGTCGTTATTATTGATTAGTGAAAGTATGAATGCATAAAGAAAGCCCATTCTATTCATAGTAGTGGGACACATCCCACTCAAAGTTTAACCCTATGGGAATTCTCGTATTTAAATGAAAAATCCAATAGACTTCACAACGACATAATTGCCTGAATGATGGGTACCGATGTTGCACGGATGAGTACCGATGTGGCACGGATGAGCACTGATGTGGCATGGATGTGGCACAAATGAGTACTAATGTGGCATGGATGTGGCATGGATAAGCACTGATGTGGCATAGATGATAACTGATGTGGCATCAATGAGTCATGGATGAGCACTGATGTGGCACGGATTAGCACTGATGTGGCATGGATGAGCACTGATGTGGCACGCATGAGCATTGATGTGGCCTGGATGAGGCACAGATGAGCACTGATGTGGCATGCATGAGCACCGATGTGGCACGCATGAGCACTGATGTGGCATGGATGAGGCACAGATGAGCACTGATGTGGCGTGGATGTTGCATTGATGAGCACTAATGTGGCATGGATGTGACTCAGATGCGCACCATTGGGAGCACGGATACGTGTGGAGACGGACAGCTGCTGTTGCCCCGGATATCTAGGAGATATGAAAGGCTCATTATATTCAGGCGTGAGGTCAGCGCTCTGTGAGCATTCATTATTATGGAAACCACCCACAGAAGAAATCTTTTTTGATACATTTTGATGCATGAAGATTCACCACACTGAAATTATATTATTTTGGAAGGTCTATATTTGTTTATTTGCACATCATTGATCCTAGTATGGACTATTGCATGTATCATATTTAATTGTTGATATTGTACTCCATTTCACTCAGGTAGTCGCGCTTATCATTATTTGTTTATATACAGATGTGGTATGGATGACCATGGTTGAGGCACGGATGTGGCTTGGATGAGGGACAGATGTGGCTTGGATGAGGCATGGATGAGCACAGATGTGGCTTGGATGAGGCATGGATGGGCACGGATGAGGTATGGATGACCATGGATGAGGCATGAATGTGGCTTGGATGAGGCATGGATGTGGCTTGGATGAGGCATGGATGAGACATGGATGAGCACAGATGTCTTGGATGAGGCATGGATGAGGCACAGGTGTGGCTTGGATGAGGCACAGGTGTGGCTTGGATGAGGCATGGATGGGCACGGATGACCATGGATGAGGCATGGATGTGGCTTGGATGAGGCATGAATGTGGCTTGGATGAGGCATGGATGAGACATGGATGAGCACAGATGTCTTGGATGAGGCATGGATGAGCACAGATGTCTTGGATGAGGCATGGATGAGCACAGATGTGGCTTGGATGAGGCACAGGTGTGGCTTGGATGAGGCACGGGTGTGGCTTGGATGAGGCACGGATGAGCACTGATGTGGCATGGATGAGGCACAGATAAGGTATGAATGAGCACAGATGAGGCATGGATGGGCATAGAGGAGGCATTAATGAGCATGGATAAGGCATGGGGCGGCATGGATGAGGCACAGATGAGGCATGGATGGGCATAGATCAGTGCTGTGGGCACTTCAGATCCAGCCCACTCACACTGCTGCACCGGCTCCCTTCTCTCCTCACACTCCATACAACTGGTGTGAGGAGAGAGCTGAACCGGACATGCGTTGGTTTGTTGACAAGTAATTCGCTCTATCCATAGGCGTGCGCACAGGGTCAGAATGTGTTTCTGATAACTCAGCACCTCTGCTAACTTGTAGTGGTGCCAGTGGGACTATCTTTCAGTTGGATGCCAAATTCCTGGGAGAACTGCAGCCACTGGCTGCGGAATAAGCAGTCAAGCAGCCACATTTTATGATACTGTCTCTGTAATCCTGGCTACAGCATCCCTGACAGCTGAATATCACTCCGCCACCCGCTGTCAGAGATGTAGCATGTGAACTTCAGAGACAGCATCGGATAATTCCTGACTGCTTACTTCACAGCTGGTGGCTGCAGTCTTCACAGGAGTTAGAGCCGGTTCACACTGGGGCGCCTCGTCAGGCGACCCAGCCGCCTGACAAGTCGTGTCCCATTCTATTCAATAGAACCGTTCTAATAGGAGCGACGCAAGTCGCTCCGACTTAGAAAAAGGTTCTTGTACGACTTTGGGGGCGACTCGGGGCGACTTGCATTGACTTCTATACAGAAGTAATTTTGCAAGTAGCCTCTTAAGTCGTCTTTAGGACGCCTTGCCAAGTCGCCCCCGAAGTCATGCCGCCCCAGTGTGAACCGGCTCTTAGTGGTTACTAGAACCCACCACATCCTATGCTTTGTGTCCCTCCCCGAGTCTGTGTTTCTCTGGCTGAGTCAGGTTGGCTAAAGAAGGGGTTAAAAATGTTTCCGATGTGCTTTTTAGGCGCTTTAGAAGCGCTGCCCATTCATTCCAAAGAGCAGAGGCGGTCTAGGAGTGCTGTATACACCGCTCCCAAACCGCCCCAAAGATGATGCTTGCAGGACTTTTCCTAACGTCCCGCAAGCGCACCGCCCCAATGTGAAAAGTCACACATCATTCCTGCGCAGGCAGAGAGGATTTGAGAAGTGGTGAGCAGATGTTGTATCAGAACTCCATGCTGCATGCAGTTGTGGTCTCCTTGCAGAGTGCTGCCTTTCACTTGAATGGGTCACAATCAGTGGGTGCTATACCTGCTGAAAGCAACAGGGGGTATAATTGCAGCCACAGCATTTGAACATGCCCAGCTGCTGCCTCTACAGCTAAAAGATGGTAGTGGTTGAAGTGGTTGTAAATGCACAAAAAAATAAAAAATAAAACAATAAACCTGAAAGGCAAAAGGCATAATGAGCTAGTATGGGTAGCATACTAGCTCATTATGAAATACTTACATTAGATCGAAGCCTCGGCAGTGGTCCCAGTACACAGCTCTGGACCGCGACATGTCTCCCTGAGTTACTTTTCCAGGTATAGCGGACTCCGGTGCTGTTATTGGGCAGAGCCGCAATTACACCACTCCCACACATTCGCGCTGTAACGGCACACTAGCTGATTTAACGGCATGAACGAGCTATTGCTTCAGTGCGAATATGCCGATGACGTCGGCACATGCTGATACAGGGGATATCTCTTAGGCCTCGTACACACGATAAATAGCCAGAGGACAACGGTCTGAAGGACCGTTTTCATCAGTCCAAACCGATCGTGTGTAGGTCCCATAGGTTATTTAACCTTCGATCAAAAAAATGAGAACTTGCTTTAAAATTTAACCGATGGACTGGTAACCGATAGGTCAAAAACGATCGTTAGTATGCAAAAGCATTGGTTAAAAACCAGCGCATGCTCAGAATCAAGTCGACGCATGCTTGGAAGCATTGAACTTTGTTTTTTTCAGCGCGTCGTTGTGTTTTACGTCACCGCGTTCTGACATGATCGTTTTTTTAACTGATGGTGTGTACGCACGACGGACCATCAGTCAGCTTCATCGGTTGACCTTCGGACCGTTCTCATCGGATGGACTGATTATGTGTACGAGGCTTTAAACCGTGTAGAAGCGCCCGCATTTGAAAACAGTTTTCAAACCACACATGCAAGGTATCGCCGCGATCGTTAGAGCGAGAGCAATAATTCTAGCCATAGACCTACTCTGTAACTCAAAACATGCAACCTGTAGAATTTTTTAAACGTCACCTATGGAGATTTTTAAGAGTAAAAGTTTGTCGCCATTCCACGAGCGGGCGCAACTTTGAAGCGTGACATGTTGGGTATCAATTTACTTGGCGTAACATTATCTTTCACAAATTGGGCTAACTTTACTGTTGTCTTATTTTTTTTATTAATAAAAAGTGACTTTTTTCCAAAAAAAGAGCGCTTGTAAGACCGCTGCGCAAATACGGTGTGACAAAAAGAATTGCAACGACCACCATTTTATTCTCTAGGGCGTTAGGAAAAAAATATACAATGTTTGGAGGTTCTAAGTAATTTTATAGCAACAAAATGAAAACATTTTTTAACTTGTAAACACCAAATCTCAGAAAGAGGCTTGGGGCTTAAGTGGTTAACTTTACTCAAGCAGGTGGCTTAATGAATAAATTACTGAAGTTTAAAGTTATAACTTCCAACCAGTAATTTTACAGTAAATAGATAAATAATAAATTATTATCTTATAACATATATAGCATAATAATATATGATTTAGCTTTAACCTTTTCAGTAGCAGCAGATTCTCATTCTCCCTCTTAAAGCGGTTGTAAACCGCATAAACTTTTTTTTTTTTTCAAACCTGCAAGGCAAAAGGCATAATCGGCTAGTATGCACTGCATACTAGCCGATTATGAAATACTTACCTCGGAACGAGGTGAACACCACTTACCTGGTCCACGCCGAGCAGGATGTCATCTTGCTCCGGCGTGTCTTCCGGGTATCGCCGCTCCAGCGCTGTGATTGGCTGGAGCGGCGGCTCACGCGCGGGAGATTTAAAATCGGCAGGGTCCGGCAGATGCCGGTCCTTTCGCTGTGGATTCCCCCCTGCGCATGCGCCGCCCGCATTGCGAGGGGAATATCTCCTAAACCGTACAGGTTTAGGAGATATTCTTTATACCTACAGGTAAGCCTTGTTATAGGCTTACCTGTAGGTAAAAGTGAAAAAGTGGGTTTACAAATCTTATACCCATAAACACATGTTTTTTCCTTGTAGTTAAGAGTTTGCCGAGCTACGACCCTCAAAGTCGATCGTTTTTTTTTTTATGTTTATGGCAGTTGAGTTTCTGCCTCACCTGCCTCCCCTGACTGCACATCCCTGGGTTGTAGCAACATGTTACACCCTAAATATGGGTCAAACATGGCGCTAAGGGTGAACTTGGCCTTTAAATGTGGAGTTAAGCTTTAATTTAGAAGATATGCTTTTTTGGTACTTTCATTTTATTTTATTTTATTTAGCAATGCTTGTGTGTGTGTTTTCCCCTTTATGTGTATGGGATTGCTATTTGAATACTGTTACCTTGTTTGTTTTATTTTACTTTTAAAAACTTGTTTTTTCTTTCTGTGAAAAAAAGTTAAATAATGCAGCTTTGACACAAAAACAGGCCCAGCATAGTTAAAAGAAGCTTCTGTGACTTTCAGGATACCCTTAAAAAGCATTGATTTCCCCTTCTACCCCTTCTACCAATTGCAGTTAGCTGAAGTGGCCAAATTTGACCGTTCCATTTCACCAGTTCTATACCACGAACATGCTAATAATTCGCTCACTCACGTTTTTATTAATAATAAATTATTTCCTGTTCCTTCTGATACAGGATAAACTTCCTGACTACTACAAACCTTGGATGGATATTGCAGAACATTTGACTGTCTTGATTGAGACCAAAAAACTGCGAGATGCAGTCCATCAGGTGAGTGTTACCATCAAAGTGGAACTATAGGCAAAACGTTTTCTTTCTTTTTTTTTGGATAGAGAATGTAAGGATTAGAATTAAAAAAAATATATATATTTTTTTTTTTAAATGTCACCATATGTGTCCCATTGTGGAGATTTCCTTTCACTTCCTATCCCATAGACAAACAGGAAGTGAAAGGAAATCCCTGCAAATTAGGGGAATCCCTTGGGGACCCCCAGGTCACCAGAACTAATGTCCCTATTGGAAGATTTCCCCTCTATTACTTTTGTACGGACAACCCAACATTTGCGATTTTCTTTACTTTCACTTTCAGGCTGCATTCTCACCTGAGCGCAGGGCTGCTTATAGAAATTGTGGGGCCCCATACACACTACCTGACAAGGCCCCGCCCCCCCCAAGAAAATATTAAAGCTATATTTCGCTAAAAATACATAAAAATCCTTATTAGCAGACACAAGTACAACATAACTCAAAGAATCCCTGCTAAATCTAAAGGCTAAAACTAAGTTAAAAAATAAATATGAAGATGAGATGAAATAAATATACAGGCTGGGCTGTTGGAGTTCCGGCACCAGAGAGACAATGGAGAGGGAGGGAGAGAAACAAAGTTACAGAGGTAACAAACTCAAGAGCAGAGCTAACCTTAGAGCCAGTGCTGAGAGGGAGGGAACCCGGCACAGGGAGGGGGATTAGACAGGGACGAGTGTCTCTTTCTCAGCAGATAAAAGCTGGCAGTAGGGAGACGGGGAGAGACCAGCTTTCAGAGAGAAAGAGTTCTGAAATTGTTGTCCATCACTAATTCTCCTCCTTGTGTGGGCCCCCCTGTGTGCTCGGGCCCCCTACAAGTGGACTGGTAGTCCCCCCCTATCAGCTGCCCTGCCTGAGCGTATCGTTTCCAGGCGGTTTTTAGAGCGTTTTGCTTGGTAGTTTTTTAGGCGTTTTTGCCGAGTTTTGCAGCATTTTTGTACAGTCAGTTAGAGGTCCAAAGGTCACCCATGTAAAAAGCAGTAAAATGCCTGTAATCTGCCTAAAAAGAAGATCATGTACTTTTTTAAGCTTTAATCGTTTTGCTTCAGACAACAGAACGCTCAAATTTAAATAAATGGGATTTTGCTTGTTGGGCATTTTGGAACTTTTTTTTTTTTCACAAGAAAAGCATTTTGGAACTTTTGAGATGAGCGTTTTACGAACGTTCTACGAACCGAAAACGCTCAGGTGTGAATTCAGCCTTAATGATAATGTTAAAGGGGTTGTAAAGCTCCATGTTTTTTCATCTTAATGCATCCTATGCTTTAAGGTGGAAAAACACCTCGCTGTCATGGCCCCCCCCCCCCATTTTACTTACCTAAGCCCGTTCACCTGCTTTACGGGTCCCCCAGCGTCCTCTTCTCCACTGAGTCTTGGCATTGATTGGAAATTCTGACCGTCGGACTTTTGCTATTGGAATTTCCGCCAACAAAAGATTGAGAGCTGGTTCTCAAATTTTTCTCATTGGAGAAAATAATGAAACCACTCCCATTAGATTCACTTACTATATGGACACACACAGGGATTTCTTCAGAATAACAAAAGGTAGGAATCTGTAACAAAGTTTCTTAAAATCTTTGTACTGTACAGTGGATATAAAATAAGTCTACACACTGCTAAAATGTCAGGTTTCTGTGATGTAAAAAAATGAGACAAAGATAAATCATTTCAGAACTTTTTCCACCTTTATTGTGACCTATAAATTGTACAACTCAGTTGAACAACAAACTGAAATCTTTTAGGTGGATGGAAGTAAAAATAAAAAAGTGCGTACACCCTTAATCTAGGGTCTATCAGCATGGAACATCTTGACTCTTCTTTGCAAAAACACTCCAAATCTGTCAGATTGTAAGGGCATCTCCTGTGCACAGCCCTCTTCAGATCACCCCACAGATTTTCAATCGGATTCAGGTCTGGGCCCTGGCTCC
Organism: Rana temporaria; assembly: GCF_905171775.1. NCBI lineage: Eukaryota > Metazoa > Chordata > Amphibia > Anura > Ranidae > Rana > Rana temporaria. Next base: position 412,139,810 of record NC_053491.1, read on the forward strand.
GGCTTGCACAGGAGTCCTTTGGCTCAGTTTATGGGCCGAATTCAGGCAAAAATTCAGCCCTGATTTGTCCCTGAAATGGAGAACAGTAACACACCAGACCCCTTGATGTGAACCGCATCCAGCAGCAGCGTGAACCCAACCTTAAAGTGCTCCCGTCCCCTCGGGCTTGCATGCAGAAGCGACTGCATACTTAAATCGCACCCGCATATGTAAAAGTTGTTCAAACCATGCATGTGAGAGGTATTGCTGCGATCATTATAGTGAGAGCAATAATTCTAGCATTAGACCTCCTCTGTGCTGCAAAAGTGGTAGCCTGTAAAAATGTTCAATGTGTTAAATATGGAGATTTTTAAGTACCGTAGTTTGGCGCCATTCCACGAGTATGGAATCTCTTTACTCAGTGTAAACAGCACTACTCAAAATATGGGATGACGCTCTCGAAGCAGCAGACGAAGGAGAATCTTGTCTTCTGATACTGTTGGACCTTAGCGCAGCATTTGATACTGTAGACCACAAATTTTTACTGACTCGCCTAGCTGAAGTAGCTAGAGTCGCGGACTCGGATTTACCCTGGTTCTCCTCCTTCTTGGAAAACCGATCACAAATAGTGAAACTAGGTCCTTTCACTTCTGAAAAACGCACAATGTCATGCGGAGTCCCTCAGGGATCCCCCTTGGTGCCTGTATTGTTCAATATCTATCTCCGCCCTCTTTTTGAAATCATCAGTAACCAGAAGTTACTCTACCACTCCTACGCGGATGACACGCAACTATATTTTCGCATCTGCAACAATAAGGATCATTATCTCGGACTAGAGAAATGCCTTACTTTGATAGAAAATTGGTTGACGGAGAGTTACCTTAAACTCAATGGCTCAAAAACAGAACTTCTCCTGTTTCACGCCAACCGAAAGAGATTTCCCGCACCAACATGGACACCGCTGCCCATTCTGGGACAAACCATCACCCCTAGCACCAAAGTCAAAAGTCTCAGAGTCATTTTTGACACCCACATGACAATGGATGCACAAATAGGGTCAGTAGTCAGCGGATCCCACCATCTGCTGCGCCTACTACGCAGACTCATTCCCTTTGTCCCAAAAGAAGACATAGCAGTCGTGATGGGAACAATTATCAACTCCAGACTCGACTATGCAAATGCCCTTTACCTCGGACTCCCAAAATACCAAATCACTCTTCTGCAAGTCGTTCAAAATACGGCCGCGCGACTCGTGACTAGGAAAAAAACATGGGAATCAATCTCACCTTCACTGAGATCACTTCATTGGTTGCCAGTAAAAGACAGAATTACTTTTAAGGCACTCTGTCTGACGCATAAGTGTGTTCAAGTAAGTGCCCCCCAATATCTATTCAAAAAATTAAAAAGTCACAACCCCAATCGCGTTCTCCGATCCACTGACCAAAATCTACTCCAGATATCCAAAGCCAGATACAAGTCCAAAGGAGAAAGAAGATTTGGAATCCAAGGACCTAGACTATGGAACGCTCTACCAACCAGCATCCGAATGGAGGTGAATCACCTGGCCTTCAGAAAAAAAACTCAAAACCCATCTTTTCTGAAGGCAAAAGGACAGTAGGGAACAGATACTAAGCGCCCAGAGGCGATTCAGTTCGCCTGTGTTGCGCTATATAAGTTTCTCACTCACTCACTCAACATCTTTTATTATGCTTTTTTTTAAAATAAAAAAGTGCTCAAATATATTATGCTTTTTTTCGGGGTCCAGGCAGGGCCGGACTGGGAATGAAAACCAGCCCTGGAAATAATTTCATACCAGCCCCATAACATTATTATACCAGCCCCACAGCATAACGTCAGAGAGAGAGGGGGGTGCAACAATATGAAAGAGAGAGAGAGATATGCAATGCTCTGCAGGACCAAAACAACTATAAATGCACATTTATTTTTACCTGAAAAAAAAATGAATAAAAAAATCGACGAGAGTGAGAGAGAGACAGAAAGGGGACTGCAATGGTGAGAGAGAGGGTGCATTGCTCTGTAGGCCAAAACAATTATAAACACAAATTTTTACCTGAAAAAAAAGTTTGATTTAAAAAAAAAAAAAAAATCCATGAGAGAGAGCAACAGAGGGGCTGCAATGGTGAGAGAGAAAGGGGGGTGCAATGCTCTGCAGGCCAAAACAATTATAAATGCACATTTATTTTTACCTGCTTTAAAAAAATAAAAATAAATCCATGAGAGAGCAAGAGAGGTGCCATGGTCAGAGAGAAAGGGGGGTGCAACAGTGAGAGAGAAAGGGTGCGCAACGGTGAGAGAGGGAGTGCAACAGTGTGAGAGAGAGAGGGAGTGCAACGGTGAGAGAGAGAGGGAGTGCAACGGTGAGAGAGAGAGGGAGTGCAACGGTGAGAGAGAGAGGGAGTGCAACGGTGAGAGAGAGGGAAGGTGCAACGGTGAGAGAGGGAGTGCAACGGTGAGAGAGAGAGGGAAGGTGCAACGGTGAGAGAGAGTGAGAGTGCAACGGTGAGAGAGAGTGAGAGTGCAACGGTGAGAGAGAGTGAGAGTGCAACGGTGAGAGAGAGTGAGAGTGCAATGGTGAGAGAGAGAGAGAGAGAGAGTGCAGCGGTGTGAGAGAGAGAGAGAGTGCAACGGTGAGAGAGAGTGAGAGAGTGCAACGGTGAGAGAGAGTGAGAGAGTGCAACGGTGAGAGAGAGTGAGAGAGAGCAACGGTGTGAGAGAGAGAGAATGCAACGGTGAGAGAGAGTGAGAGAGTGCAACGGTGTGAGAGAGAGAGAATGCAACGGTGTGAGAGAATGCAACGGTGTGAGAGAGAGAGAGAGAGTGCAACAGTGAGAGAGAGAGAGAGAGTGCAACAGTGAGAGAGAGTGCAACGGTGAGAGAGGGAGTGCCACGGTGAGAGAGGGAGTGCCACGGTGAGAGAGAGGGTGCAACGGTGAGGGGGAGAGTGGGAGGGTGCAACGGTGAGAGAGAGTGAGAGTGCAACAGTGAGAGAGAGTGAGAGTGCAACGGTGAGAGAGAGTGAGAGTGCAACGGTGAGAGAGTGAGAGAGTGAGAGTGCAACGGTGAGAGAGAGTGAGAGTGCAACGGTGAGAGAGAGAGAGTGAGAGTGCAACGGTGAGAGAGTGAGTGCAACGGTGTGAGAGAGAGAAAGAGCAACAGTGAGAGAGAGAGTGCAACAGTGAGAGAGAGAGAGAGTGCAACGGTGAGAGAGAGAGTGTGCAACGGTGAGAGAGTGTGCAACGGTGAGAGAGTGCAACGGTGAGAGAGAGAGAGAGAGAGTGCAACGGTGAGTGAGTGCAACGATGAGAGAGAGAGAGAAAGTGCAACGATGAGAGAGAGAGAGAGAGAGTGCAAAAGTGAGAGAGAGAGTGCAAAAGTGAGAGAGAGAGTGCAACGGTGAGAGAGAGAGTGTGCAACGGTGAGAGAGAGAGTGTGCAACGGTGAGAGAGAGAGTGTGCAACGGTGAGAGAGTGCAACGGTGAGAGAGAGAGTGCGAGAGTGCAACGGTGAGAGAGAGAGAGTGCAACGGCGAGAGAGGGGGGTAGCAAAGGTGACAGAGGGGGGGGGGGTGAACCATGCTATGGTGAGAGTCTGAGATGGTGCACCCCCCCCCTTTCTCTGTCACCTTTGCTGCACCTGCAAATTGTAATCTGTATAATAATCTCTCTCTCTCTCACCATTGCACCCCCCCCCCCCGAGATTATTGTACAGATTACAATTTGCAAGGGTAGCAATAGCGACAGAGGTGGGGGGGCACCATGCAGAGAGGGGGAGGGGGGCACCATGCAATGCCTGGTGAGAGAGAGAGATTGTTTTAAAATTAAAATATGCAGGGGCAGCAAAAGTAGGTGACACTATACTGTGATTGCAATGTGTTCACCTGACCTGAGTTCCTGTGCTCCAACTCCGAGGGCGGCCGACGCCATTCACTCCTCCTGTGCCCTCACTTGTGACCTGCCTGCATACAGACATTGTGGGCGGGGCTGGCGCCGCACAGGCAGATGGAACTTGGAAGGGGAGATAGAACAGATGAACCACAGCGTTCTCACGTTCTCCTGCTCGGCTCCTCCCCGCAAGGGTGACATGATCACGCTGATTCCTCCGCAGGCGTCGGATCCGATTAGAAGGAATATGTGGCGGCGATCATGGCGGCCGCAACCCGCCGACTCGCCGCTTCTTTTCCTGACATGCATTACAGTGATGACACGGCAATCTATCCCTCCCTGCATAATTTATAAAGTTCGATGGCAGCCTGCGCTGTGGCGATGGCGGCCGCAGCAGCGGCCCGCCGCTGTTTTGTATTAGCTGTAAGCGAGACAAAAGCAGCCTCAGGGCACTGAATGCAGGCGGCCTACCGGGAATTTTCCCGGGATCCCGGTAGGCCAGTCCGGCCCTGGGTCCAGGGGAGATGGAAGGACACTTTCCTGCCTCCAGAGATGGAACAAAAACACCAGAGGTGTAGTGGAGCCTAGGGGTGCTCTGTGTGGAGACTGGGAGAGAAGGTGGACAGCCCCCAGCCCCTGACACTTTACCAATAAAGACTTTTCAGTATATTTGGGACTTCCATCATTTTCTATTTTATTACCCTTTGGATCAGCACTTCCCCATTTGTTTTTTTTATGTTTCCCCTCTTTTGGTCTGTTGAGTTGGGGAGCTGCGACCTCTGTTTGGTAATCATTATCCTTATGTTTCCAATAAGACTTCCTGGTTACCTCTGCTTGCGCCTGTTTTTTTGAAGTGTCTTATTATAGGCTTACCTATAGGTAAAAGTCAGTGATGGAAGTCAACTTCCACTTACAGAAATTCTTATGCCTTTTACTAAGTTGTTTGCACTAAGAATATTGACCACTAGAGGGTAGCACAGCATTGTATCATGGGAATCCTACTGGTTCTCATCAAGTTCACATTTTTGAATCCTTCCTAGCTTACTGGAGATACGAGAGCTTTCAGACTGCATTTTCAGCACAGGGAATGTCAGTTCCCAGTATATAACACAACACTAATCAAATGGTTTACAGTAAAAAGTTGCATTGAAGTACATTGCAAGTTTGTGCATAAGTTGTAAAGCGCTGTGTAAACTATTGACGCTATATAAATCCTGCATTATAATAAAAATAATCATCTAAAAAATGCAAATCTAGTTTACACATTGCCAATGTAAATCCCCAACAAATATTTTTGTGATTCGACGCATGCGTGGAAGCATTGACCTTCCAGGGCCGCGCACGTCGCCGCGTAATCATCGCGGCGACGGCGCGGCCACGTCACCGCGTATCGTGTCCGCGCGGATTTCTGTTTGATTTCAGACAGAAATCCGGCAGCGGACTGTCCGATGAAAACGGTCCGGCGGACCTTTTTCACCGGACAGTCCGTCCGTGTGTACGAGGCCTCACTCTCTTAGGCTGCATTCACACCTGAGAGTAGCGTTTTGCGGTGTTTTTTTTTCCGCGATTTGCCAAGAGCAAAACACAGCGTTTTTTACCACGATTTGCCGCGGCAAAACGCAGCGTTTTTTACCACGATTTTTTACAGGTCTAGGGTTACCAATGTAAAACACCCAAACGCCCAAATTTGCGCGACAAAAAAGGGTCCAGAACTTGTTTGGGCTTCAGGCGTTCGGCGTCAGGCGTTTTGTAGTGGAGATGTGAACCATCTCCATAGAGAATAATGTATTTTTTCCCCTCTAGCGTTTTGGGGTGTTGCGCTTCGGGCGACAAAACCCTCAGGTGTAAATGCAGCCTTATACAGAAAAAGTACAGGATCCATCTGGACAGGGAACCTTCTTTATATGTGAGTTCAAAGATGAACACAGCCACCTCCAAACCAGGTAACCATTGACCACCTGTGGATATACAAAGAATAAGTACTTTTTCAAAGCATCTATCTAAATGGCTGGGCTGGAGGTGGAAGTTTTCCCACTAGGGTTCCAACGTTCTGTAAAGGTATGTTGAGTACTGAACCTTGTCATGCTTCACTTAAACAATGGTTTGAAAACTGAGAACAGAAACTGATTGGCTGGCGTACCTCTTCCTTAGGTTACATAAACTTGCAGAGTGTACATTGACAGTTAAATATATTCTACCAGTTCCATCGTGTGTTAATTCCACAATGGTAGATATAAATTGATCTAAAAAAAAATTCTTATTTTTCAAACAATGGTTTGAAAACTGAGAATAAAAAAATGATTGGCTGCTGTAGACAACATTATTTTCTTCCTTCGACTATTTAAACGTGGTGAGTATAATATGAAATGGACAGTTAAATATGTTCCCCTAATGTTTCACCAGTTCCATCTAAATATAATAACATAGGTTTCCCCTTCTTGCCTTTTAGATGCCAGAGTTAGACATACAGCAACTGAAAGGACACCGGCAGAAACGTCTGGCTAGGACAGTTCTTAGTCACATGGTCATGGCTTATGTCTGGCAGAATGGAGAGAATGGAGGAGTTAAGGTAAGAGTCTGTCTACAGCAGGGATAGGCAACCTTTGAGAACATGAAAGAGATCAAAGATCACTGGGTTTCGACGCATTTTTTTTTAAATATAATTTACTAGCAGGACCTAACTAAATAGTAAAGAAAACTTATAAAAATATAATAAAGCAAATGTCACTGTAAAAATATAAACTTAGCCTACCTTAAAAAAAGAGGACAGTGTCAGTAGGGCAGTGGATGGTGTTGGCAGTAGTGTATTTAGGTTTTGTGCTGCCCTAGGCCTGACTAAACTCGTGCACCCCCTAATTTAAATATGCCCCACCCCTTCCTGTTGAGGCCACATCCCTTTCTGTTCAAGACCCGCCCTGAATTTTTCAATTCAACTAGTTCTGAGGGCCTGGGGGGGGGGGGATGGATTCCCTTAATTTGCATAGATTTCCTCTCACTTCCTGTTTGGCTATGGGGCAGAAAGTGAAGGGAAATCTCTAAAATGGGACAGGGATGGTAAAAAATAAACTGACAGGGGCTATAGTTCTACTTAGCACAAATTTCTGATAATTTTATTGAGAGGACTAAGAAGATATAGCCATGCCAATGGTGCAGCAGAAACCATATAGCACAGTGAGGAAGGTTTGTGGTCCAGGATGATAGGACAGTTAAAATTAGAAGCAGCTTGCGTTACACTAACAGTGTAGTGCAAGCTGGAGGAGAGTCTTTCCGTGCTGCCCCCCTGCACAGTGCTGCCCTAGACCTGGGCCTTGTTGGCCTAGGCCAGGATACAGCGTTGGGTGTCAGTAGTATTTTTTTATTTTTTTTTCGTTATTATTTAGCAGCCCTAAATGGGCTAGTGGGCTTTGGTAAAATATCAGGGGTCTAAACAGAGCTTTGATGCCTCACTTTTGAGACAGAGAAAGAAAATTGAGGACACAGTGACAACATATTTACTGCCCTCCCCCCTACTGGCTCTCCATTCTGAAGATCTCCTCCAGCAGGTGGTGGGAGAGGAGAGAAGAGGAAGCCGGCAATGCTACAAGGAAGGCACAGAATGAGGGGGATCCTGGACCGGAAGGGTGGCAGGGCTGGCATTTACTGGATCTGATCCCCTGTATTTTCTTCCGTGGCAACTTAATGCAAGCAGGAGGGAGAGGAGGAGAAGCCGGATTTCAGCTGCCACAGAAGAAAAATACACAGGATTGGATTCAGTAAATACCACCCCCGCCATCCCTTTGTCCAGGTTCTAGGGGTTGGCAAGGAAAAGACGGAATCTACCTGTCACGTGCCCATGATTGTGATTGCCGGTCCCTGGCCTACAGAATACAGTTCCCTCTATCAGTCATGTGGTTAGAGGTTCTGGGGTTAGCTCCACTGCCTTGATGCAAACATATGACGCTTAACCTATACAGAGAACACTGATCGGCCTAATTATGCAATTTTTGGTCGATTTGGGGTTGTTGATAGTATGTGGTCAAATTTATTTTCTTTTTTAACTAAATCTGTCATGAGAAAAATACAGTAGGCTGCCATTTCTGACCTTCTTTAAATTCTAATTGACTGGCTGTCTCTGGTTTAAATGCTTTCGGAGTCTGAACTAAAACAAGTATGCAACCATTCTGTTTTCAAGGGGTTAAAGTAAGCTCATAGCTGCCACAGAAGTCATGAACGTGGTAATATTTTTTTTCCCAAATAACATTTTTATTGTTGTTTGTATTGCAATACAAGGATACATAAGCGTAAAGGTACAGGTCGTATTATGCATCAGTTTCGTTACACAATCACTCATAGCATCTTGTAGTTTACTTAAAGACAATAGTAGTTACGTATCTGGTGCTAGCAGATCGCTGTATATGCGTTGTTATTCAACAGTAAATATCAACTTGTATAAAAGAAAATAGGAGTCACTCGAGAACTCAGATTGGGGGGGAAAGGAAAGAGATAGGGGAAAGAGTAAAGCCGCGTACACACGGTCGGTCAAAACCGATGGAAACGGACTGAAGGACTGTCCAAACCGATAGTGTGTGGGCCCCATCGATCAGTTATCCTTCGGTCAAAATTTTTAAAACTTGCTTTAAAATTGAACCGATGGACGCCTAACCGATAGGTCAAAACCGAAGGTTAGTATACAAAAGCATCGGTTAAAAGCCCACGCATGCTCAGAATCAAGTCGACGCATGCTTGGAAGCATTGAACTTCATTTTTCTCAGCACGTCGTTGTGTTTTACGTCACCGCGTTAGGCTCGATCGATTTTTTAACTGATGGTGTGTAGGCACATCAGACCATCAGTCAGCTTCATCGGTTAACCGATGAGAACGAATGGACTAATCGGATGGACTGATCGTGTGTACAGGGCTTAAGAGGTCATTGTATTGGCTCTTCTACCTGTTCAAGGTGGGTCCTCCCGAAGGTGCCACAGCGTCCAGTCTGTTCTGTATTCTAGCGGTCATTTTCTCCATCAGCTCCACATCTTTAATTCTAGCATGCAGGGCCTCAGGAGAGGGAGGGGAGCGCCGTTTCCAGTTTAGAGCTACGAGCCAGCGTTCAGCCGTGTGGATGTGGCGTAATATTTTTTTTAGGGTGTGGGGATCATCAGTGATGATAAACCTAGTAGAAAAAATGTTGGTGTCGTGGGGAACGGCTTTTCGAAAAGACAGGCCAGCAGCTGCTGAACCGAGTTCCAAAAAGGGGTAATCAGTGGGCAGCTCCCGTAGTTATGGAGAAGGGTACCTTTGTCTCCCTGACACCGCCAACTGCGGTTGGAGCTAGTGGGGTAGATGGCATGGAGCACATCTGGGGTCATGTACCAGAAATAGAGGATTTTTTATGTATTTTCCTTATACAGTGTGCAGAGAGAGGTTTTTTTTTCCGCTTGAGACAAAATAACTTCCACTGATCCTTGGGGATTTCCTCATTAAGAGCCTTCTCCCATCGGATCATAGAGGCGTGTTTGCCCTGCGCTTTTGAAGGGGTAGGCATTTAATATCATATATATGTTGGAAATTATGCCCTTCTGAGAAAATTGCAGGTTTGGGGCTATAGTTGGGGCGGTAATAATTTTTAAAGCGAGCAAAGGACTTGTTGCCTTACCTTTATGATGGCAAATAAGTTTTAAGAAAAAAATACAAAAACTGTTACATTTATAATGAAATTAAAGTACCGTATATACTCGCGTATAAGCCGACCCGAATATAAGCCGAGGCACCTAATTTTACCACAAAAAAATGTGGAAACTTATTGACTCGAGTATAAGCCTAGGGTGGAAAATGCAGCAGCTACTGTTAGTTGAAAAGAGGGTCAACAACATGCGTTTGATAAATACCTGTGTAATTATTGTGTGAAACAAAAAGTGCAATTTCCACTATTTTATTCTCCAGTGTCTCTGCTTTCAGAAAACATATAATTGTTGGGGAGTAATTTCATAAAAAAAAGAAAATCCATATTTTAACATGTACGCATAAAAAAAAAAAAAAAAAATTCCCCCGGCAGACAAGAGGTGAGCCAGGAAGTAAAGTATCTGTCTCACTGGAAAGCTGACATTTCTGTAGCGTATATGTGGCAGTGACATCACTTGACATACAGCTGAATGGTTCAGTTTTATTGACCTGATGCTAGTAGGCAGCTTAGCACTGTGGAATGTTTACTGAGAGAGTAATACATCTTCAACAGCCTTGCATGTTAAAGACAATCTGAATAAAAGCTACTTACCTTTCACTTTTTCTTTCGTAAGATTATCAGAGAACATAAAAACATTTAGTGTCCCAAAGGCAAGTAGAACCGCAGGGACAGGGTGGGCTAGCATTTCACATCAGACCTTGACAATAATGAAGCAATCTGTACAGATGGGCGCCAGTAACTTTTACAAGCAAAAAAGGGTTTATTTACTTACTCAATACTCCAGGAAGAGAAAGGATAAGGGCACAGGACACCTATGGACTAGAAACCCCCAAAAAGGGGGTGAAAGTACTTGCCTTAAAGCTGACTTGGTACTCTGTAAATGTGACTCCTGACTTAAAGTCCATTGAGCAGTCAATACCCTTGGGAAAAAAACACCATACTCCATTGAGGTCAAAGCTTCAGATTCCAGCTTTTCTGGCTTCTCAAGACATCTGGCGGCCTTCCATGATCTTTGACCTCTGGGAACCTGCCTTCTGACCTTTGACCTCTGGGGGAAATCCATGTTCCAATTCCTGAGTCCTAGCCTTATTCTTCAAGGGAAAAACCTAACCCATTTAACACTATGATATATTGGAGGTTATTTACGAAAGGCAAATCCACTTTGCACTACATGTGCAAAGTGCACTTGAAATTGCACTGAAAGTGCACTTGGAAGTGCAGTCGCTGTAAATCTGAGGGGTAGATCTGAAATGAGGGGAAGCTCTGCTGATTTTATCATCCAATCATGTGCAAGCTAAAATGCTGTTTTCTATTTTCCTTGCATGTCCCCATCGGATCTACAGCGACTGCAGTTCCAAGTGCACTTTGAGTGCAATTTCAAGTGCACTTTACACCTGTAGTTTTCACTTGTAGTGCAAAGTGGATTTTCCTTTCGTAAATAACCCCCATTGTGTTAAATGAACTACCCATCAAAATGTTTTATTTTTGTGTTTGTTAAAAACAGCCACCTATTATGTCTAGGGCAGGGGTAAGCAACCTCGGCACACCAGCTGTGGTGAAACTACAAATCTCATGCCTCTGCCTCTAGGAGTCATGCCTGTGATTGTCAGGGTCTTGCATTGTCTCATGGGAATTGAAGTCTCACCACAGCTGGAGGGTCGAGGTTGCCTACCCCTGGTCTAGGGGATGTCTTTTTGTAGATTTATTGCAGTAAATAACAGGAGAGTGAGATGAGGGTGCAGGATACTCCAAAACACAAAACAGGTACAGGAGGACAGTTGCTCAAATACAAATCCTTTAGCAGTCTTTGCTGGAAGAAAAGGGTATAGCTGACTAATCTGAGATTTTGTATGAGCAGTCTCAGTCCTTGCAGCAACTTCTAGCATTAAGTTCCAAAGTACAAGCCAAGGCCTACTCACAATGTCCAAGGACAGCTGCTTTCCACCCAGCTTCCATGTGACACTCTTTGGTGACAAAATGGTGCTCCTCCAGCCCAGTTCCCCTCCAGCAAATGTCTTTCGGCCCAAGTTCCTTCAGGCCCTCGGCCAAGCCCATGCTGAGACCTAACAGCTCTTCAGTACACAGTCTGCCTTCCAAGGACAGCAGCCCCATAATAATGGTTTTCTTCTCCCCAACCAGCTTCTGGGTGCCTCCCCCTAAGATCAGATAAATATTCATAACTTCAGAGGCTGACACTCCCACTCTATTTCTAGAAGATTCTTCCAGAAATAGACAAGAGCAACCAACTCTAAAGTGCTGCTGAGACAAAAATTTAATTACCTAGCTAGTACAGGAATCAATTGACGTCAGTTTGTATGTCCATCTTCATCTCAATTCAGTTCAGTTTGCAAAATCTGTGTTCAGTTTACTAGTTTGACCATAAAAGGATGCTGTTGTATGTGTGTGTTTTTTTTTGCGAACCTAAACTGACTCGGATGTATGTTCATTTACGCCTGCCCTCACATAGACCTACAATGTGATTCAGTTTGGATCCATCTTAAAACTGACAAACTAATCCAGACAGAACACTGGTGTGAAGGGGCTCAATAATTTCTAATTTATCTACCAATTGGATTTCAATTCTTCTTTTATTAGACCTGTTTATAATGAGGCTTTTCTATTCCATCAGGTGCTACCTCGAGTCCTGGCAGTGCCCTATCATCAGATCTCACTAGCTCTTGGTCTGCCGTTAATCATGATCCATGCTGATCTTGTCTTGGCAAACTGGAAAAAGAAGGACCCACTGGGGTAAGAACAACTCTTTGGTGTCACAGGGTTCATAAGGAAGTCTTTATCTTTCTGTATTATTAGAACACATATGTTCTATTTTGAAATCTTACACAATAAGCTCTTAAACACATTAAAAAGTTTATCATGTTGAGATTACCTCTGGAAAATGTCTGTCCATACTAATTGTTTGTTTCCTTCCTTCCCTTGCTCCTTGGGACTCTTGTGAAGGCCTCTAACAATAGAGTAAGTGAAACTCAATTACTTTTATACAACTCTTTGAAGTACTTAAAGGTTTACTTTATTGGGGAACAGGGAATTTGGTACTGAATACCATAGTCATCTGGGTGTATAAGATAAAATGCTGTGAGCTCTAAAAAGTGGAAACTTTATACAGGTTCCTACCATGAAATTGTTCCGTAAAAGTTCCCATAGATTTGAGTGCCACCTGTACCAGCCAATAAAAAATGGTTTAGGAAATCACCACAAGTTTATGGAAAGGCTGCCGTCTCTTCAAATAGTCCCTGGCAAACCAATCTTAAGAGAGAGAGAAAAAAGATAACCTACTGTAAATTTTCATTGCTTAGTAAATAAACATACTTTTTTATTTATTTTCCAAAATCATTGGATAAAACATGTGATATAAATTGATTGAAATCACATCTATGGCTAACAAAATGGCACTATCATGTGCAAAGCAGCCCATAATGACCAGTGACTTCGAATTTTTGTGAAATCTATTAAGTTAAAGCGGAAATTCAACTAAAAATGAAAGTTATTCATATAGTTTTCCTCTCCCCAGCCTCTAACTGATATGAAGCCTTTTGGGATAAGTAGGTACTTTTTTTGTTTGTTTTTTATTTTCCTTTTTCCCCCTTTTTGATAGGTACTTTCTCCCACCTACCTAATTTTTGCCTATTCAAGGATAATGTCATACATCCCTGGAGGCTGCAGAACTAGTCTTCTATGCCATGCAATCTTGCACATTTTTAGTTGGTAACCGGCTTTGAATTATCAGAAGTCAAAGCCGTCTCCAAATCCAAGATGGTGGTACTAATAAACAGTCATCAGAAGAACCTACAGGGAAGACAGCGCTGGACTCTATGGACTGGTATCTGTTTTTTTTAAAAGTCGGCAGCTACAGCATTTGTAGCTGCTGACTGTTAATATTCACATTGTAGTCTAAAGCCATATTGGTTACAGTAGGGGAGGGTTAAAACCTCTGTTTCGTGTGTGTTTTTTTTTTTTTTTTGAATTTGTGTTTCATTAGGAAGAATTCCCTTCACTTTCTGCCTTCTAGACTCAACAGGAATTAAGATATCTTTACAATTTGAGGAGAACCCCCCTTAGAAAGCTTTCACAGGAAAAAGTTTCCGCAATTGAGGATTTCCCCTCAATTTTTGTTCTGGCAACTGCATTTTGAACTTACTTTCACCCTCAATGGATACTTGCCTCTTTCCTTGCCAGTGCCACCAGTCTCTGAAGGAGTGAAGAAAAACTGTCTGATGAAGAATTTTCAGAACCCAATACTTCAGAAGGTGTAAATTTCCTGGTGACCTGCTGTGCTTAGTAGTTCCTCCTGCTGGCCCCTACACTGCTACAGGATACAGTAGTGACACAGGAGTCAATGGATCAAACCACTAAGTGCAATGGGATGACCAGGAAATAAACACTTTCGGATGTATTGTATTCTGCAAATTACTCAACCAGTGGTTTCCCTATACTACTGCAGAGAAAAGTGGTGTGGGTAAGGTAAAATTAATTGTCGTCTTTGCAGGGTACACATTTTTTATACATTGAGTGTAACCACAGGGTTGTTTTAAAGCCCAGCTCCAAGCAAATTAGAAATTTACATTGTGTATTGTGCATCCATTCCTCTACTCCTGTTTTGATTCCAAAACACCTATTCCTAAGCCATCCTGAAGTGTAATGGATCTGTCAGTTTCCTTTATGAACCAAGCGAATTTCCTGATCTTGGGGACCAGACCTTTTTTTCCCCTGTATGTTATTTTTTTGGGCTTTGGTCCCCTTACTGCCCTTGAGTTCTCCTGCCTTTGGAGCCTATATTATAAGTAAGAACTTGGCTGCTTAAAGTTTCGCTACCACCAAAAGGAGGTGTCCGCAGGGATGGGACACCCAATGAAAGTAAACATAAGAAAGGAGAAGGATTATCAAGGGGGGTTGAACTTTAATACTTGGGTTAGGGGGACAGCATCAACAGCTTTCATAGTTCTCTCTATATTATTTTCCCTAATAGCGAGTTTAACGTCCAACAGTGACCTACTAACCTTGTTTTTTTTCTCAGATAAGCTCTTTTTTTTCCAGTAAATCTATATCTGAACAACACACACACATTTCCCCAGCACGATGAAAGATTACTGCATGTCGTTCTACAGATTTTTGTAGTTTCACACTACTCATTAGTCCATGTTTGTTTCCTATGCACAACACTGATTTTTTTTTAAGTGAAACATTTCTTTGTATTTTGGAGAAAAAAATCTAATAAGAACTGATAAGAACACAGGATTTTTTTTTTAACTTAGGAATATCAAAGATTTAGGTTTGTTGGCTGATGTCCAAAAGAAGCCTCATGACACATCTCAGGAAGCAATCTCATGGCTAACAGAGGACAGAATTAGAAATAGACTTGAAAAACTTAACATTAATAAGTCACCGGGACCAGATAACTTGCACCCAAGGGTCCTTAAGGAACTCAGTCAAGTAATTGCCAGACCATTGTTCCTAATTTTTACGAACAGTCTACTGACTGGAATGGTACCAGCTGATTGGAGAAAAGCCAATGTAGCACCAATATTTAAAAAAAGGTAGCCTAACATTAATATTAAAGTGGTTGTAAAGGTTTGTTTTTTATTTTCTAAATAGGTTTCTTTAAGCTAGTGCATTGTTGGTTCACTTACCTTTTCCTTCGATTTCCCTTCTAAATGTTTTTTTTTCTTTGTTTTCTTTGTCTGAATTTCTCACTTCCTGTTCCTCCTCAGTAATGTGTTCAGTAAGCTGTTCTAAATGACTTTCCACCACTCGGATGATGGTGTAAAACTTACTGAGGAGAAACAGGAAGTGAGAAATTCAAACAAAGTAAAAAAACATTTAGAAGAGAAATCAAAGAAAAAGGTAAGTGAACCAACAATGAACTAGCTTAAATGAACCTATTTAGAAAATAAAAGACAAACTTTTACAACCCCTTTAATGCAAGCTCTTGGAGGGGATAAGGGACTATATACAAGATTTTAGTAATGACAACGGTATCATTAGCAGTAATCAGCATGGATTCATGATGAATCGTACTTGCCAAACCAATCGATTAACCTTCTATGAGGAGGTGAGCTGCCATCTAGATAAAGGAAGCCCGTAGACGTGGTGTATCTGGATTTTGCAAAAGCATTTGATACAGTTCCCGATAAACGTTTACTGTACAAAGTAAGGTCCGTTGGCATGGGCCATAGGGTGAATACATGGATTGAAAAGTGGCTACAGGGACGAGTTCAGAAGGTAGTGATAAAGGGGAAGTACTCAGAATGGTAAGAGGGGTCTTCCATGGTTCTGTCCTGGGACCAATCCTGTTTAGTTTATTCATAAACTACCTGGAGGATGGGATAAACAGCTACATTTCTGTATTTGTGGACGATACTAAGCTAATCAAGACAATAACTTCTCTGCAGAATGTGGAAACCAAGAAGATTTGAATAAATTAATGGGGCGGGCAACTACATGGCAAATGAGGTTTAATGTAGAAAAATGTAAAATAACGCATTTGATTGGAAAAAATATGAATGCAATCTACTCACTAGGGGGAGAACCTCTTGGGGGGGATCTAGAATTTGAAAAGGACCCGGGGTCCTAGTAGATGACAGGCTCAGCAATGGCATGCAATGGCAAGCTGCTGCAAGCAAAGCAAATAGAATTTTGGCATGCATTAAAAAGGGGATTAACTTCAGAGATAAAACGATAATTCTCCCACTCTACAAGACTCTGGTCTGGCTGCTCCTGAAGTATGCTGTCCAGTTCTGGGCACAAGTCCTCAGAAAGGATCTGCTGGAACTGGAGTTAGTCCAGAGAAGGGCAACAAAACTAATAAAGGGACTGGAGAACCTTAGTTATGAGGAAAGGTTTACGAGCACTGAATATGTTCTCTCTGGAGAAGAGACGCTTGAGAGGGTATATGATTTTAATGTACAAATACCGTACTGATGACCCCACGGGGGGATTAAAACTTTTCCGCAAAAGGGAATTTAATAAGACACACGGCCATTCACTAAAATGAGAAGAAAGTGGTTTAACCTTAAACTGCGTAGAGGGTTCTTTGCTGTAAGAGTGGTTAGGATGTGGAATTCTCTTCCACAGGCAGTGGTTTCAGCGGGGTGCATTGATAATTTAAAGAAACTATTAGATAAGCACCTGAACGACTACAACATACAGGGTTATACAATGTAATATTGACATAAAAAAATACACATAGGTTGGACTTGATGGACTTGTGTCTTTTTTCAACCTCGCCTACTATGTAACAGGGACTATTCTTAAATGCACCAATAGTACAACTAGGCCCCAACGCGAGCCAGCTAAGGAGTTAGGACTAAAGGCTGTCCCTTTACAGCTGCTAAACCTTCACCTATTGTTTTTGCTAAGAGGTACCTCTCAGGGAACATAACATTTTGTAGCCATTCTCCCAGAGTGCACTCTAGACTAGTTTTAGTATTATTCACATTGCAGTTCATGCTTAAATGCACAGTTTGTTGCTGAATGTGCTGATTCAGAAGTTAATTCCAGTCTAGTGGTACAGAACTCTATTCAAAATTATCTTGGCAGAGTGATTATTTCTGTAGCAGAATGTGTCTGAACCTACCTTCTTTGTGTTCATTTATGCTCAAACCACCATTTATTCTAGTCCGTACCAATACATTAAGTTAATTTACCACCAAAACGGTCTTGTGTCTATTTATTGGTGCTAATCCACACCCGAGTTTAAGGTAGCTATTCTCATGTTCTTAAAAGTGCTTGGCAGTAACTTTCATTCAACCAGGTGTATCAGAGGGGCTGAGGGTGTTCATGGAGTTGAGGTGCATAACAGAGAACCCAATTTACCAAGCGGCTTTTGTGGGAGTTAGTGCTACAGCAGTATTTTACTGAATACTGAAACTACTGGAGAACCATGACAGCTATGGACCTTGAGTTTTCATGAGAAGAGGGTCAGGAATTGAAGCCTCTATAATTCCTCAATAGAGACTTCCTTTAACTTCTGCACTGCTCAGTTATTGGTAGTGAGGCTGGTGTCTGTTTTAATAATCATAAAGTATGACCAACATTGCACAGGGGTATGGCTTTGCATAGCTTATGTTTCTTATGTCTTGTTCACAGGAACCTGTCCACCATTGTGTCGCTTCCAGGAGGTGACAGTCTGCAGGGCTTTGTTTTGGTCACCTTGCTGGTAGAAGTGGCAGCCATCCCTGCAGCCAGGGTAGGTAGATTACAGGAATGAGTGAAAAGCCTATTCTTCAGACTGCTACTGTGAGATCTTATCATAGTGTGATAAAATGTGCTAAGTAAATAGATCCCGGGAAAGCCTAGTAGTGACGTCTATGAAGTGTAGTCTGCCTGGATACAGTTATGTGTTTTCTGTTTGCTTTCACCACCACCGATACATTCAGCTTTTTCGAAACATTATACAGTTATTGATGACATCAAGCATTGCTGACTAATCTGAACGCCTTTGTGCTATTTTTTACTGTGTACAAAGAGCTTGCGGTGCACTAAATAAAATGAGGCAAACGGATGATGAAAGCCAATGTCATACTTGAAAGGGGGGAGGCACCAACTATTGCACAATGGCTTAGTGGTTTTCACTTCTGCCGTGCAGCACTGGGGGCCTCGGTTTAAATCCCAACCAGGATGCTACCTGCTTGGAGTTTTCATTTTCTCCCTGTGTTTGCTCCCACACTAGATACACAGTAGGTTAAAAAACCTTGGGCCAGATTCTCAGAGACTTACGTCGGCGTATCAGTAGATACGCCGTCTTAAGTCCGAATCTGCGCCGTCGTATATTTAAGCGTATTCTGGAAACCAGATACACTTAAATTTGGCTAAGATACGAGCGGCGTAAGTCTCCTACGCCGTCGTATCTTAGGGTGCATATTTACGCTGGCCGCTAGGTGGCGCTTCCGTTGTTTTCCATGTCGAATATGCAAATGAGCAAGATACGCAGATTCGCGAACGTATGTACGCCGTCGCAATTAGTTGCGCCGTTTACGTAAGACATACGCCGGCGTAAAGATAAAGCAGGTCTCTAGGTGGCGTAGCCCATGCAAAGTATGGACGTCGGAACAAGCGTATCTTTTTACATCGTTTGCGTAAGTCGTACGCGAATAGGGCTGTGCGTAAGTTACGTTCACGTCATAGGCAGTGTTCGACGTATATTAGGCATTCTATCCGACGCATGCGCACTGGGATACGTCCACGGACGGCACATGCACCATACGTTCAAAACGTCATTTACGTGGGGTCATGCTTTATTTGCATAAAACACGCCCACCTCTTCCCAATTTGAATTAGGCGCGCTTACGCCGGCACATTTACGCTACGCCGCCGTAACTTAGGACGCAAGTGCTTTGTGAATACAGCACTTGCCTCTCTAAGTTGCGGCGGCGTAGCGTAAATACGCAACGCCTGCCCACACTTACGCCGGGGTACGTGAATCTAGGCCCTTGTGTCCAAATTGCCTTTAGCATGTGAATGTTTTGTTTATTAGAGGGCCTAGATTGTAAGCTCCATGAGGGCAGAGACTGGTGCAAAAGGACAGTATGTAAAGTTCTGGGTAAATTGTCAGTGATATATAAATACCTGAAATATTACATTTATATCCAGCAAGAGTGTGAGAGCATTCAACAAGAAAAACTGGATGATCTCTTAAGCTGGCCATGCATGGATCAAAATTCGACCAATTAAGCAAAGAAGTCTCCCCGCTGTCAGAATACAATAGCATCAAATGTGTGGATGGGATAATCAAGTCAGTTTTTTTTCTCAAGCCACTGGTTAAACAAAAAAACTGATTCATGTATGGGCTGCTTTAGGCATGCATATTTATTTGCTACAAGTAGGCATGCCTTTATGCATTCTAGATAACTTTTCTCATCACTATTACCCTGGGAGAGGAGTGTGGCCTGTGAATATAACAGGCCTACTTAGTCAATAGTCCTCTCCACTTCCAGTTTATTTGGCTGGGTGACTGAAGATCAATAATACTTATAGATATGATTGCTGGACAATGAAATATTTAAAAACAGACAAAAGGAGCCTTTTTACGTTGACCTATGTTTTGTAGAACACCACCAAAACCTGACAACTGAGTAGGCAAATGTTGCCTTCCAGTTTTTACATTATGCTCTGATAATGCCTTGTGTCCTTATTGTATTGGCACAGAATATTTCATTGAGAAGTTCATTAGGGCTAGTGTAATCTCCAACTTCCATCGTAGGTAGCCTCAATACCTCTAGAGGGGCTCCCTGGAACAGGGGTCTCCAAGCCATGGCCCTCTAGTTCAGGAACTACAATTCCCATGATCCCATCATGCCTAATCATTTCTGTGAATATCAGGCCTTGTACACACGACCGAACATGTCTGCTGAAACTGGTCCACGGACCAGTTTCCGCGGACATGTTCGGTCGTCTGTACGGCCGACCGGACAATTTTCCGGCGAATTGAACAGGTTTCCAGCGGACAAATGTTTCTTAGCATGCTAAGAAACATGTCCGCTGGAAGCCTGTCCTTCGGACATGTTCGGTCGTCTGTATGACTCACCGGACATGTCCGCTCGGCCGAAAGCCCTCGCATGTGTCGAAGTGATTCGACGCATGCGTGGAAGCATTGACCTTCCAGGGTCGCGCACGTCGCCGCATCATCGTCGCGGCCACGTCACCGCGTTCGCTGTCCGCGGGAAATTTGGTCTGATGGTGTGTACAGCCATCAGACCAAAATCCGCCAGCGGACATGTCCGATGAAAACGGTCCACGGACCGTTTTCATCGGACATGTCCCGTCGTGTGTACGAGGCCTCAGAGTTTTACAATGCCTTATTGGACGTGTAGTTCTGGAACAGCTGGAGGGCCATAGTTTGAAGATCCCTTAGGCCTGGAAGATAAATAAATATAGATGCAGCCATCCCTTTCTGCAGGGTTTTTCATTTTTTTATTCTATATCAGGAATCACAAAATCTAACAATTGCTATTGTATCAATTAAACATACAGAACCGTGCCATTTATACTGTATAGGACTAAATATTAAAATTCTTGTGTGAGAGTGCACTAAATAAAGTAATGACTGGTTCTTTTTATGCTTACTGCACCACGATACCTACCTATTGGTATCTTTAACACATATTAAACTAATAAGGCGTATTCAGTGTGATTTGTTTGATAAATGATTGCTGTCTTATTTGCAGGCTGTCATTCAGGCAGTGAAATCTGTGGAATCTGATGATAAGCAGACACTGCTTTTAGCTCTGCAAAACTTGAAACGCTCGATGAACAAGATGAATGAGGCTCTCCATCTCATTTACGGTTAGTAAGCATGAACATTATTCCTAAACCCACGCTTTACCACTCCTCTATGTTTAATTCACTACTCCTATTTTTATTCCTAGCTATTGATGCACCTCCCTCTGTGCTTATCTGATTAATGCCAACCAAGGAAACATTTTTCTGATGCAATTTCTAAAATGTGGTTTTGCGACATTCCCAATTATAGCTGATTACTGGAAACTGGTCATAGAATTGCTGTCTAACCAACTTATGCCTTGTACACCCCCCTTGCGATGCCACTGTTCTGCTGCCTTTAAATACCATTTGCCTCTCCTAAAAAGTAATTTTCCATCTCTACACTTTGGTATTTTATATAAGAAAAATGTCCTGCTTGCTGCCTCTTTTGTACAATTAACAGCAAATTTTATCTTCAATACTAATGAGGGGTAACACATGCAAACCCAAGAAAAAGAGGCATAAAATGGCCTAATCAGTAGAATTTACCTGTGTCCTTATGTTTGACCTGTCAGTCACTCTTCTGTAATTTGTTCTCCTATAGATTATGTGGATTCAGATGTGTTTTATAGTACAATACGCCTATTCCTGTCTGGGTAAGTTTCACTTCATAAATTCCGTCTAGGGAAACTCAGAACATTAATGAATTTATTGGAGATAAATGTAGAAATTGGTTGTATCTACAAACCTGAAACAAATCTTGCCCAGTGTATGGTCTCTTTCTTTAAAAAAATTTTTTTGCTGCGGGGCATCTTAAATTAGCAGCAGAACACATTGTTCCACTTCAGCTCTTGTACATTTATGGACTCTAGGCCTGTTTATTCAGTGATAAACTAAGATAACAAAGGAATCCACACATTTTTGAAGGGGACAAACTATGCTTTTTTGTCTTGCAAAAATGTTATATTATATGTAATCTATAGACATAAAATGGAGTATTTGTATTTATTTTTTCCTATTTTGACCAATATTTAATAAAACATTTGTGGTTTTATTGTACATAAAAAATATACATTTTACTCTATAATTTCTCTATTGACACTAAAATTATGTTACTCGTACTAAGCATGGCAAAGTTATTTGCAATTGGAAAGAAAGGCATTAATGTTTTTTTATTGTTACACTTTATGCATCACTGTTTTTTTTTTTTTTTAAATATTAATGGTAAAAAAATAAAGGGAAAAATTGCTAAGGGAAAAAAATAATTAGAGTTGATTAGATTTAAATAGAAGTTAGTAAGGGGTTAAATAGTAATGCACTTTATTGAAAACAATCTTTGTTTACTTATAAGATTTCTTTAACTGATTTTGTATGCAGGTTAAAGCTCACAAGTGTGATTTACATATAAATTATAATTTGAATGACACTTGCAGACTTTCTGTGTCATTTTGCACAGGAGTTCCTGCATTTTGACAGTAATTCATTGCCATTTTGAGAGAGTAATTGCTGGTAATAGTGAGGTAGCGGGAAGAGGAGCACTAGGCAGGTGATATGTGCTTGAAATGTTATTTTGTTAGGCTGTATCTCCTATTTTTCAAATCATTAAATGTTACAACCGTTCCATCGTATAAATGGATAGATCGCCTGCATAGAGGAAGGTCAACAAGGTGGGAGATGCAATAGTCAAGGTGATGCATGTGGTATATGCTATAGTAGCCATGTGATTGCTATTTTCAGATCTTTTTAGATCTCATTGCTGAAAGCGTATTCATACCCAAGAACAAAAAATGTATAATATTGTTGGGGTTTACATACACTTAAAAATAGTGATCATAATGACAAATTATGATCATCTGAGATATATAGATATTTTAAATATGCTAGTAGATGAGCTCTTTTGTACTGGAAGAAGCGGACAGTTTTTTATCTTTCTTGATCGTTTCAAGAAAAATTAGTTATTGAGATCTATAATTAACGGTATCACCAACTCTTTCTTAGAACTTCTGGCTATCATCCAGCCCGAGCATTGAACCCTAAAAAAATGCATGCTACTGAGATCGGCTTCAGAGCAATTCTATAAATGGAATTTGTCCACTTCCTTGTGAATTGAGGGATATTCCAGATACAATTACTCATGGGCAAAACATTCCATGGGCAGATGGTGTCCTACAGAATCTCAATGCCGATATTTAGTTGTTTGCTGAAAAAAAAAACTGCACAAAAGAATGCATTCTAATTTTAGAAAAAAATAAAACGACCAAATATATCTCTTTCCCATATTTCAAATTCGTTTTTTACATTCCTGTCTTAAGAAATCATAGTTTATGAAAATCTGCTTAAAGTAGTTCCAAAGCCGTTGCTTTTTTACCTTAATGTATTCACATCATTAAGATAAAAAGTCCCAGTACTTTTACTACTACCCCAGTATCACTTTATTTTTAAGGGCTTCCCCAGTTTGAACTTAAAGTAAAGCACTGCTTCAGACCTTTGAGTTCATAGCTCCTGGTCTCAAGACCTCATTGTAGCTACACAAGTATATAGGGCCAGATTCACAGATGAAATTCGCTGGCGTATCTACTGATACTCCGGCGTATTTTCAAATTTGCCGCATCGTATCTTTAGTTTAAATCCTCAAACCAAGATACAATGGCTTCTGGCTTCGATCCGACAAGCATACGGCTTCGTACTCCTTCCGATCGTAGGTGTAATATTTCGGCGCCCGCTGGGTGGAGTTTGCGTAGTTTTCCGCGTTGGGTATGCTAATTAGCTGTTTACGGCGATCCACGAAGGTACGCGCGTTCGTCGCATTCTCTTACGTCGTCGCTAGTTGGCTTTTCTCGGCGTATAGTTATGGCTGCTATTTCTTGGCTTATATTTAGACTTGCCATGTTAAAGTATGGCCGTCGTTCCTGCGTCGAATTTAAATTTTTTTTTTTTTGCGTAAGTCGTCCGTAATTAGGAAAGGACTTAACGCACGTCGCCATTCAAAAAATTACATCGGTGCGACGTCATTTCGCGCAAAGCACGGCGGGAAATTTCAAAACGGAGCATGCGCAGTACGTTCGGCGCGGGAACGCGCCTAATTTAAATGATACACGCCCCATTCGAATTAGGCGGGCTTGCGCCGGACGGATTTACGCTACACCGCCGCAAGTTTACAGGCAAGTGCTTTGTGAATCAAGCACTTGCCCATAAAACTTGCGGCGGTGTAACGTAAATGCAATACGTTACACCGCCGGAATTCTATGTGAATCTGGCCCATAGTCTCTAGCAGGGGTTTAAAGTAGAAAACCCTTTAAGGAGATCATAGAATTTTAGATTTATTTCTGATACAGTTTGATGCACATGTGCCCATCTGAAGTTGTGTGTGGACTGTGCCCTGTGCCTCAATTTAAGTAGTACAAAAGTGCATCATAATCTTAAATGGTGCACTTGAATAGAATGAAACTGCATTGACCACCAAAGTCACATAGACCTGTAACCCTACAGTATCTCTGGGGATCATTGCAACATCGAGGTTCCGGACATTAAACATAAAACTTGCAGTCTTGTAATGCGATGGTTCCCAGAAATAGCTTACTTATTATTGCACTCCAATATTGCTTGCCTACCAGATACATACATATTCTTGATGATGTCTGCCCAACATCCTGTACCACTGACTGGCGGGGTAGACAAGAATAGCTTTGTACAATAAGGAATTTAAGAGCAGTTTTATAATAACGGAGTTTCCGTTGGTATATGACGACCATTTCCAAAATATGTACTATTGCAAAACCTTACAGTAACATTGTTGCCTCCTTTTTTTTTTCATCCAAGATTGTTAAGCTTGGAAAACAATACAATGAGATTGTGTATAATTTTGATTTCAAATGGCTATTTCATCTCTATTTGTAAAAAGCCCAACTAATTAAGGCAAACTTTTTTGATGCAGGAAGAAGAAAAATTTAAGCATGTGCCAATGTAGGCAAAACAATGGTGGCTCCATCATTGTGAATGTGGATCAACATACTGTTTTACCTGTTTAACCTTCCTCTTATGTTAGCTTTCTGTTACTATCCATGATGTTAACGGGTCGGTTTTGACCCGTGTCTTAAATCAGCCATAAAATACCCTCTGAACAATTATTTATCATCCATTTTTCTTCTTACCTCTTGGTTACCTTGTTAGGCTTCTTTATCCTTGAAAAGATGGGTTTTAATATTTTTGGTGTGACCCCTTTCTTTGGATAGCATTCCTCTCATTTTAAAATTTAAAAAATGGTAAAATAAACCTCAGCAACTCTGAAATGTATTGGTCCTATGTTTCTTTACTTTATTTAGAGAAGCAGACAAGCAGGCAAAGAGATAGGCCCTTCCCTAACTACAGCTCACAGGTTAGAGAGGTGATTGGCTGTCAGTGTTACTAAGCAGAGAGAGTGTTTATGATTTCAGTTTTGGCACTTATTAGTGTCCTATAATCCTATATTATAACTGGGTCAGAATTGACCCTAACACCATAAACGTCTTAATTTTCACCACAGTATTTTATAATTTAGTGAAAAGGATTCTTTTTCTATTACATTGTTTAAAGCGGGGGTTCACCCTATAAACAAGAATTTTTTTTTTTTTTTCTTCTAGCATAAAATCAGGCATTGTAGCGCGAGCTACAGTATGCCTGTCTCGAATTTTTTATCCCCGTACTCACTGTGTAATCGTACATAGACGATTCCGACTGCCCACGGGGAATGGGCGTTCCAATCCAGACAGAAGGTGATTGACGGCCGGCTCTGGCGCGTCACGCTTCTCCGGAAATAGCCGAAATAGGCTTGGCTCTTCACGGCGCCTGCGCATAGCCTGTGCGCAGGCGCCGTGAAGAGCCGAGACCTAATCCGGCTGTCTTCGGGGAGCGTGACGTGCCAGAGCCGGCCGTCAATCATCCTCCCTCTCCATAGGCACGCCCATTCCCCGCGGGAGTCGGAATCTATAATGTACCAGTACACTGTGAGTACGGGGATAAAAAATTCGAGACAGGCATACTGTAGCTCACGCTACAATGCCTGATTTTATGGTACAATGTTGACACTGAGGGTGAACTACCGCTTTAAATAGAGGTTCCTGACAAAGAAAAAAAATCTTGATGCAATAAACAAATTTATGTGATACTTATAGACATTCAAAACCTGAAAACGGGTCGGTTCTGATCCTAACACAAGAGGAAGGTTAATAACTCTTCTTGGGGTAACAAATAATGTGGAGTAAAATAATATGTATTGCTCAGTAATATTTCATAGCAGCATGAAGCTTGCAGTAGTCTGATCTAAAGTGTGGTCCACTACCAAAAGTACACTATCTTTGGCCCTTTGGGGTGTGAATGGGCTGCCCTAACTCAATGCATATTATGTGCAAACCAAGGTGTGTTAATGCACCACAGAGGACAAGAGAATGGTCCCTAAAGCTGTTTTTATCGGTCTGTGACATCAGTCACTGGCAAGATTCCTTCATTTTCAGGCTTCCAGGGGGAGAGATATGTAGAATGCTCTTGGTCACATGATTATGAATGTGGGGACAGTTGCACAACATTCCCTATGAGCCTTCAGTCATGCACACTTGCAGGAAGAAGGAGAGCCAGCAGGTGGAGATCTAAATTCCTTTTCCCATCACAAAGTTTTCTGCAAACCTATTCTAAATGAATGACTTGGTTTTTAAACTAGAGACAGCCAGGCAAATAGCATGTGCATGAGGTGAGACACAGTTTGCTTTTGGCCCCCCATTGCTGACCTTATTAAGATCCAGCCGCTATGAGACATGGGGGATCACTTTTCACCGTGGCCAACGCAGATTGACGTGGAAGCCTCCTTCTTTTGGTGTGGGTACGCCTTTAGCTCGTTTGGCTCAATAGGCACGTGTCTTGTTGAGCCCACATGCTCCGGTAAGCCTTCCCTAATCAGTGGTGGATATCTCCTTACTTCATGTGACCATCTCTGCCGGCACTGGGATTTAATTCTTCCTTCTTTGGATCACTATATGAACTTTTCCTTTTCATGTATTTTTCATTGCATGTTTTTACATTTTTTCTTTTTTGTCTGCACTTTGCACATATTAATGTTCTGGACATTTCAATTATTTAACTAAAAATTGCATCTAAGATCTGAAGACGTACGCCTGTCGGATCTAGCCGAGATGCCGTCGTATCTTGTTTTGAGGATTCAAAACAAAGATACAATGCGGGAATTTTGAAATTACGCCGGCGTATCAATAGATACGCCGGCGTCATTTCTTTGTGGATCTACCCCTAAATATATACACTAAAAAAAACACATTATATAACCCAATTTTTGGTAAAATATAAAAGACGATGTTACGCTGAGTTAATAGATGCCTAACATGTCATGCACGCTTGTGGAATAGTGACAAACTACAGTACCTAAAAATCTCCTTGGGCGACTTCTTACATTTTTTTAGAGGTTACCAGTTTAGTTGCAGTGGAGGTCTAGTACTAGGCTTATTGCTCGCACTATAACATTCATGGCGATTTTTCCATATGCAGGCGCGACCTACGTATGCGTTCGATTCTGCACGTTCGTGAGCACGAGGCGACGGGGCCACTTACATTTTTTTTTTATTATCATTATTTTTTTAACACTGTCCCTTTAATTTTTTTTGATCACTTTTATTTATATGGCAAGAAATGTAAACATCCCTTGTGATAGAAATGAAACATGACAGGTGCTCTTTATGGAGACATTTGGGGTCTATAAGAATCCAAATCTCTCCTCTAACCTGGAAAGCATGAGCTAAATACAAACAAACCAAAAACCAAAAAAATCACATTGATCACTGCTTTTCAGAAAAAAAAATTGGCAGCGTTTACACTTGCCAGAACTGGAAGTGACGCCTCTGGCCTCCCAAGACCATAGAGATGACTGGGGACCATCTGGTCTACGGCCGGTGTATTGTCACAGTTTGCTGCCTATCCTAGAATGCTCCGGAAGTCACGTGGTGGCCAACTGCGCATGCGCGATGCGTTCCAAATGCAAATGCGATGCGTTCCAATGCATTCACGACAGTGCACACCAGTGAAACCTCGGTCGGCATCCAGGCTCGTTCCTTAACATCCCAGTGGATTGGAGGATGTTAAAAAAAGAGCCAGGAGGCCGAGCGAGCGGAGCGAGCCGTCCGAGCGAAGCGAGGACGTGAGGCCGACTGGCCACTTTCCTGAATGCCGGGTTCGCTGGTGTGTACTGTCGAAAATCCATTGGAACGCATCGCACTTGCGTTTGGAACGCATCGCGAATGCGCAGTTGGCCGCCACGTGACTTCCGCAGCATTCTAGGATAGGCAGCAAACTGTGACACTGCACCGGCTTTATTTAACCCAGTGGACCAATCAGATCACATACCGGGCTTCCCGATCACATAGGGCAACCCCTCCTGCTGCCTGTAAAAGCAAGTCAGCAGCTAATCAGCCACCAATAGTTGTCATACAGACCAGACTTCAAGCATCTCTGCTTTTGTTCATCAAGAGGATACAATTTTTCTTTTTTTAGTTTAACCCACATAAGGTAACAAGGATACCGCATTTTTGGCAAGATAAACCTGCATTTTCTGTACTTACTGAAAATGTTCTTAACCAGAAAAAAAAAAAATGAATGCAGCCACCACAGCTGTTCTATGGTTTAGATACACTATAACGGGCACTTTAGTTGTGGCAGTATTCAGACGGTTTGTGTAGCATGCAGTTTTAGTTCCCAGACTCGATTTGTGCTGTCTGTAATTGGAGACTGATGTTTGGTTTTAGTTCTTCATTCCTTTTTATGATGCAATAATATATTTCCAGAATACTCAAAGCACAGCTTAAATCTCCATTATTTGTTTGTTCCCCGGTGCAAACATCTCAAGATAGATTTTATCTGTAACAGTCATGGCTACCGCCATCCCTCTATATCATGCTTGCTTTCCCAATTCTACAGGATACAATATGATACTGGAGGGATTATATACAGTATGTCAGAAAAGGATTGAGTGACTTATAGTTGTCTAGGCTAAAGGTCTTGACTGCATTTTTTATAATCTGACATCTTTGTTCCACATACTATTCCATTTTTTTATTTTATTTTTTTATTTTTGTTTTTTACTATTTATATATATCTTAAAACTTGCCAGCTACAGTCTTCGTGGGTCATTTCTATGCATGCCTGACATGCAGAGTAATAGTAAGCATGTCCAATTTGAGGGATTTTAGCATTCCCCTTGTCACCAACGACCCTGCTGTTGCCAAATGTCTCCCACTGACCCCTCTTTTTGGCACCACTTTTTTCATCTTGTCTTCTGCTTCCACTCTGAAGGTCACACTCTTGCCTTGACCTTACATTTCTCTCTATGTACTATTTTAGATTTATCTAACTATACATTTTAACTCTTCAATCATAGCCTACTAACATTTACCCTTCCTGCAAACTCCCATATCACTGACAAAATAGGAAACGCACAACTGCCTTTGCAGCGGCTTCACACTCCCCCTGTGCGGTCCCACTGTGCTTTGGGCAAAGCATAGCTAACTTATTCAGTTCTCGCGGGTTACCTGTGCTTTACCATGGACTTCTATGATGTCCCGCGGTTTTGGTGCAGTCTCAGGAAGCGCACCAAAGGTGCAGCATGTAGAAGTTTTGGTGTGCAAACTGAAACCACAGGACCTCAATAACGTTTATTGGAAAGTGCAGCTAATCTGCATGAAAACCACGGGTTTGCTTGGCTGTAGCAAAAGCACAGCACAGGAGTTTGAAAGGGGTCTTACGATATAACAAAGCATCTCGGCTCAAACCCTTTTCTTATTGTAACTGTTTGGCTCCAGCGGGTGGGAAATTTCTTCCTGATCCCCCCCAGAGGAAATCTGGATCCAGGGAACTTTACATATAAATGTTGGTATCCAGTTATATTACGTACTAATCCAGGCCTTTTTAAAATAATCCAGGCCTTTTTAAAATAATCTACTGAGCGGGCCAGAACCAGCTCTTGGGGAGTCTACTCCACATTTTCACAGCTCTTAAGAAGCTTTTCCCTATTTGGAGATTACATTTCTTTTCCTCCAGACGTAAAGAGTGCCCCCTTGTCCTCTGTGATGACCTTAAGGTAAATAACTCTACACAGAGTTCACTATATGGACCACGTATATATTTATACATCATACCCCACCTTAATCTCCTCTTCTCAGGAGAGAATACATTTAGTTCTTTGAATATTTCATCATAGCTGAGCTCATCCATTATCAGTTTGGTTGCCCTTCTCTGCACTTTCTCCAGTTCCCTGATATCCTTTTATGAATTGGTGCCCAAAACTGAACTGCATATTCCAGATGAGGTCTTACTAATATTAATTGGTGTGTGGATTGCCTTAACTCCTGAATGAAATATCTCATACCACTCCTATTTTACTTAAACCACTATATAATAAGATATAACATATATATGTGTGTATATACTGTTTCAATGGGATATCCCTGTGGATAGTCCTCTTCGTGACAACAATTTAATTTATATGTGTACCCAAACTTCAACACAATGCCATGCTCTTATGAAAATATGCTAACTCAAACCATGTAAACAATATACTTGTGAAAACAACTATGCAACAAATTATTATTAATAATTAAAGTACATGTGCCAGATATATTAAATATGAAATGGGTAAAAAGTGCAAATGCAACTATGTTCAACTCAATTTATTTAGTCTATAGATCAAAATAAAGTGCAAAGAGTGATAAACTCCTTTCAATGGTGACGTCCCTTGTCTGTGATAAAGTGCTTCTACTTCCACCGTTATAGTGAATGTACCACCACCTAGTGAAATGGTCACTCACCAGATATAAAAGAATGTGCGCCTTTGGTTCATTAATTTAGGATAACCACTCCATTTCAATGGATTCATCAGCAGCCTTTCCAAGCACTGTGTTAATATATTTTTCTCTATAGATTTTCATAAAACACATAGATAGCCATCATGGTGTAGTATGTAACTATTGTTTTATTAAAAAGTTAAAAAATACTATTGAACTCACATGCTGTAGTGCCTCTGAGCCGGCAGCAAGCTGATCCAGCCGTGTATATGGAGTGGGGGTTGTAAGTGTGTCTGCCCCTATACTTCCTCTAAGCGGCATGCGTCCCAAGCCTCGCTTTTGTTTGGCAGGAAGTGACGACACGTTTTCTCCCAGCAGCCTCTACGCGTTTCACATTTCCATATGCGTCATCAGGATTGTAGGGGCAAAATTATATCTCTCTTGGTAGTACATAGCACTTTTAGTACAACAAAGGATTTTGCTCGCTTTGGAAACTACAGCTTGGCATTGCATGCTATTAATAAGCTTATGCTCTACCAAAACCCCCAGATCCTTCTCCACCATTATTTTAATACAAATAAAAATAGTGGTGCTGCTCTAATTCCGCTTGCTGCTAGTTACTCAAATAGCTAATTTAAAGCTTAAAGTCCAACACTACAGATCTGTCTGTAATATCTTCCCTCCATGCCTCCTTGACAAGGACGTGGTTTGTGTTTGCCACTACCATGGGTTTGGGGTGAATCCTGCAAGTTTGAGATGTGTGGTCCTAGCAGATTTTCGTTCAGATTTGCCCATGAGAGTTTTTTAAAACCATAATTCTTTGTATGGCTTTTGAACTATGACCAACAGGCTTAGAAGGGCCAATAAGGGGGCTTTTGTTTAAGCCAACCCCTTTATTATAAAAGGAGGAGTACAGAGCATCCACGGTGTCTGTGAATTAGAAGCTACTGCAGGGAAAGCATAGGAATGGCTGACACACTGCACAGAGAGAAATTATTTGTTAGGAAACTTTCATTTATTTTGATTGCGAGCCCTTTTGGGCAATCAACCCCTGTGCTGTATTTTTTTCATTACTGGTGGCTTTTCTTCTTTGATCTTATTTTATGCTTGATTGGACCAGCTTGGTCACTAAAACCTGGAGGCTGTAACCACTCCGAAAACAAGTCAGACAGCTTTTTAGGCTTGCTTTATGACGAGGAGCAGTCTTCAAGTTTCTTGGGATATATTTCTGAGAATCTTTAGTGGTAAGTTAAAGTACATGCCATTAAAAAAAATCTCAGCAACAAGTCAATTTTCTTAGGCTGCTCAGGAAGGAAGGTCTAGGGAAATAATACTAGAGACCTTTTTTCGTTCTTTAATTGAGAGAATATTCATGTACTGTGTCTTTGTATTGTATGGTACCCAACTGCACTGTAGTGGATTTTTGCTGCACTGAAAAAAGTGGGTTGTAAGCTTCCATCTTTAGCGGACATTTATGATTCCCATTGTCTTGGCAGAGAAGATAAGGAGTGATTCATCTCATCCCGGTTATCACTTATTTGAGCTTCTGTCTTCTGGCAGATGTTACAGGAATATCAAAACCAGAACAAATAGGTACACAAAAAGCTTTTTACCACGGACAATAAAAGCAGTACAGTAAATGGTAATTAATTCAAGCTAAGCAGCATATGGTTAGGGATAATGTTTTTCTTCTATTTTACAGGATGTTGTTTTATTTTTTAGAGTGTTTTTATGAATATGTGCGTGAAGTTTGATTGTGTGGGAGTTTTCATTCTTTTTGGTTATTTCGTTATGGATTTTATTCAAAATGACAATAAATCTTATCTTAAATCTTAAAGCACAACCATTCTGTAGCACTGCGAAACAGGAACACATAGAAGCGAGAATTTGAAAACATTTATATACACCTTAGATTATTGACCTTAGTAGGTCTTCAGATCCAGAACCCCAAGTGCAGATATCCCCCTAATGAAGTCCCCAAGGGATGTAAGAAACTGTCAGTTGGTTTAACTCTACCAAAGCTTCAAATATCAGGTTTTAGTAGACAGAAATTTTGGACCATCTTGCAAAATTCTGGCCTGGAAGTCACTGGTGAATTTCAGACCCCAGTAATTCTTTACATCTTGGTTGCACCTTTGCATCCCCTAAAAGGTAATTTAAATGCTTTGAACATACCACAGTTTTAGGAGGCGAGAAGAATAATTAAAGTGGAACCACAATGCATCTGAGCAACACAAACCAAAAATGCTATTTAAATAATTTTTTAAAGCGGAGGTCCACACAAAAATTGAACCACTGCTGTCCGGATTCCTTCCAACATCCGGTGTCATATTTGACACCTTTCAGGGGGAGGGGGGAGCAGATACCTGTCTAAAACAGGTATTTGCACCCACTTCCGGGCATAGATAGCCGCATTATCTGCGGGTATCGACGCCACGTCCAGCGTCCCCCCACTGGACACACAGGTCCCAGAAGATAGCAGGGACCATTCAGAACGCGTAACGCGGCTCGCGCATGTGCAGTAGGGAACCAGGAAGTGAACCCGCAAGGCCTACCTTCCTGATTCCTTTACCGAAGATGGCGGTGGCAGCATCCGAGAGCCAATCGGTAGATCGGCTTCGGGTGCCAACATCGTGGGCACGCTGGTCCTTATTTTAAAAGTCAGCAGCTGCAGTAAAATCGTCAGACCTGTGCTTTAATATTCAAAGCATACTCACCCATCCATCCATGTCTCCACGCTTTATTTTGCTGAGAAACCACTTTGAAAAAGGCCCCTTAGCATTTTTAGCTTTCAATGTCCTGAAGACTCCTGGGATGTGTGACATAGTTTGCCTAGGCCTGGAAACCAAAAAGTAACTGAAGAAATGTAAGCAAAAATTTTAAATGTGACATTCTTTCCTATCTATTTACTAATGCTATTTACAAACAGCATAAGAATTAGGCTCTGTTCACATTTCACATCGATTTTGACCCTAATTGTCACCTGACGAATCAAGTTAAAATCACGCAAACAGAATGGCGTGATGCCTGAAGCCCAAAAGAAGTTCCGGAACTTCTACTTAACAGAACCTTAAAAATAGTCAACGTTGATAGAGGGAGTGAAGTTCCGCTTTCATTTTGGATGATGTCCCAATGCATGGTTAATACTGACTGATGTTATATAACCATATTTTCCCAGAGCACAACTCCCTTTAGCGATCAAATAAATCTGGAAGAACATTTCACATTTAAAGCCTTGCTCATTGTTGAATTATTTTCTGTCTTGTCCTAGATACAATTGTTAATATTAACAACTATCTGGAGAGTATCATACCGTCTGCCAAGTGACTTGCAGTGTCTTAATGTTTTAGTGCTCGGGTCATAAAAATCGAAATCCAAATGTTAGCTGTGGATTGCTCCATAATACCTGTAATCTCTATGAGGAACTATAGTATATTTTCAGTACGAACACATCTGAGTCATGATAACATTTACTTGAAATAAACCTTTCCTGAGAGACACATGTCTTGCATATTCCCTCCTGTAGATGGTAGTTATCTGGCTTTTTCACTTACCCTCTTGGTTCATTAAAACAGTAGCAGGGGCGGACTGACAACTCATGGGGCCCCCGGGCAATAGAAGATTATGGGGCCCCCGGGCTTACAGATGGCCACCACACCAGGAGGCAGTGCAGAATCGGGGCAGCTAAAATCTCGGGATTTTCACATCAAAAGCATGTTGGTTTCGGACATATCAGGGACAGATGTAAAAAAAACATAGATTTTTACATACTGTCCCTGGTTTTACTGAGCCTGGCAACCCTGATGGGGCCCCCTAGTGGCATGGGGCCCTCGGGCAGTGCCCGAGTGACTCAATGGTCAGTCCGCCCCTGAGCAGTAGTAAAGTCTTTCTTATTTAAAAAAATGTGTCCCCTGGCAGCTTTAAGCCATGTTGTACTAGTATGCACTGCATACTAATGCATTATGACAGCATACCTCCCAACTTTTGAACTTTAGAATGAGAGACACTTGAGAGAGGAAGTGTCCCTAGGCACGCCGCTGCAAAAATGGGTATGGCCAAATGATTACGAGCGGGAGGGGTTTTGGGGCGTGGTTAAACAAAATCTGGGCTTTGATTGCTGTGCCACAAGCAAGAGTCGCACAGACACAATCCCCAGTACAATCATTTAAAAAATAGAATTAAAATCTCCATTACAAGTGGTTTTGCACACACTGTGAAAGAGTGTGTTACACAAAGTTTGGAAGTATTCAGGAGTGTGTTTCATACAGAGTGCGAGGAACAGGAATGCAGACTCGAGTCCTCTTTCGGGCTTGGCGATACCGCCCTTGCTTGGTTCCGTGATTTTTTAACAGCTCGCACCCACCAAGTTAAGATGGGCTCTTTTCTATCCCCGATTACCACAGTGGAGAATGGGGTCCCTCAGGGATGAGCCCTGTCCCCCATTCTCTTCAACATTTATCTTAGGCCTTTACCCAACATTATTGCTAAACATGGTCTCTGGTTCCATTTGTACACGGACGACGTCCAGTTGGTAGCCGATGATCTAACTTACCCTGACATGCCCTTAAGATTGGCCAATTGTCTGCGCGACATTTACCACTGGATGACCATCAACAAACTGTGCCTCAATGGTAACAAAACAGAGGTCATGATAGTTGGAAAAGGCAAGACCGACTTTCTTCAAAATTGGCCCACTGAGTTGGGCTTGACACCAAATCCGAAAGATAAGGTGACGGTCCTGGGGGTTATCCTTGACGAAAAACTAAGTATGATTCCCCAGGTTAGACAATCGGTTTCGAGAGCCTCCCATTTTCTACGACTTATCCGCAAGGCAAAACATCTCCTGACCCAAGACCAGAGGAAAGACTTAGTCCAGGCACTAATTATTTCTCGCCTTGACTTTTCAAATGGAGTCCTACTAGGCATTCCAATGAAATGGTCTAAGAAACTGCAGCTGGTGCAGAATCAAGCAGCCAGGCTTATCTACAATCTCCAAAAGCAAGACCATATCAGCCCTGTGCTCAAAGAACTTCACTGGCTCCCTGTTACAAAACGGGATGATTTTAAAATCTTCTGTCTGATCTACAGGGGCTACCACTAGCTGGGCCCACAGTTCCTATCAGATCTGACGCTACACTATATACCTAGA
Source organism: Rana temporaria (assembly GCF_905171775.1). NCBI lineage: Eukaryota > Metazoa > Chordata > Amphibia > Anura > Ranidae > Rana > Rana temporaria. The sequence continues at coordinate 412,175,525 of NC_053491.1, forward strand.
CGCTATCTTCGCTCAGCCGACAAAGCTCTACTCATTGGCAATACTGACAGGCTAATTTCTATAGGAGGAAAACGGATTGGCTCCGCAGGGGCGACTCTCTGGAACCAAATCCCGCTTAACATTCGCATCTCCCGAAGCCTATATGCATTCAGGAAGAAGCTGAAGACCTGGCTATTCTGCCAAGCATTTCAATCCTAGGCCAATTTTTCTTCGCTGATTTCTTTTTTTTTTTTTTTTTCTCCCTTCTCTTTTATTTATGCTCCCCTCGCCAGAACATCCGGGCTACTTTGTCACAAAGCGCTTTGGCACCACCGACCGGTGGTATATGCGCGCTTCCCAAATAAATAGTAATAAATAAATAAATAAATGCGTTATGTACCGAGGGCGAGGTTCAGAAATGCATTAGGTACAGAGTGCGAGGTTCAGGAATGCGTTACATACATAGTGCAATGTTCAGGAATGCGCTGCGTACAGAATGCGAGGTTCAGGAGATCGTTACGTACAGAGATCGAAGTTCAGGAATGCGTTATGTACAGAGTGCGAGGTTCAGTAATGCGTAACATACAGAGTGCGTTAGGTACAGAGTGCGAGGTTGAGGAGTACGTAACGTACATAGTGCAAGATTCAGGAATGCGTTGCATACAGAATGCAAGGTTCAGGAGATCGTTACTTACAGAGATCAAAGTTCAGGAATGCGTTATGTACAGAGTGTGTTACGTACAGAGTGCGAGGTTCAGGAATGCATTCCGTACAGAGTGTGAAGTTCAGGAGTGCTTTCTTACTGTGTGGGGGATGGTTTAACTGAAGGAAGACAGCGATCCGTGTTTCTGCTTAGCAGAAACACAAGATCTCTGTCTTCCTTACTAGCAGAATGGCGATTTGCCTTGTATACATAGTCATCGTTTAGCTTCACACATCTTTCAGCTTCTCTCAGAAAGATTGCTGGCACCGCCGGACCTGCTGATTGCCTTCCGCTGTGTCCAATCACAGTGGGAGCGGGGCCCCGGCGATGTACGCCCCAGAACCAAAGAATATATTCATGTGTAGGTACATGATTTTGCTTTAAAGGGCCGCCCTGCTGCAGTATATGTATGTGGTGCGGTCCTTAAGAGGTTAAAGAAATAAAACACAGAACAAAAAGCAATACAGGTAAGGCAATTTCAAGACATCCTCCAAAATACAAAATGAGCAATTGCAAACACAGTATGTATAGCACCTATAGAGGAAGCACATGACAAATAGCGAGAAAGAAAATACAGCTCAACTTAGCTGTGATTTTTCTAATGACTGACTTTACTACCACTTTAACCACTTCAATACAGGGCATTTTCACTTCCTGCCCAGACCAATTTTTAGTTTTCAGCGCTGTCGCACTTTGAATGACAATTGCGCGTTTGTGCAACGTTTCTCCCAAACAAAATTGACGTCCTTTTTTCCCCACAAATAGAGCTTTCTTTTGGTGGTATTTGATGACCTCTGCGGTTTTTATTTTTTGCGCTATAAACAAAATTAGAGCGACAATTTTGAAAAAAACACTATCTTTTACTTTTTGATTTAATAAATATCGATTTTAAAAAATATATATATAATATATTTTTTTCTCAGTTTAGGCCCATAAGTATTTTTCTACATATTGTTGGTAAAAAAAAACAAAAAAACGCAATAAGCGTATTTGATCGGTTTGCGCAAAAAGTTTTAGCATCTACAAAATAGGGAATAGAATTATGGCTTTTTTTTTTTTTTTTTACTAGTAATGGCGTCGATCTGCGATTTTTTTAATTGTGACTGTGACATTGTGGCGGCATATCAGACACTTTTGACACATTCTTGGGACCATTCACATTTATACAGCGATTAGTGCTATAAAACTGCACTAATTACTGTGTAAATGTGACTGGCAGGGAAGGAGTTAACACTAGGGGGCACTGAAAGGGTTAAATATGTTCCCTGGAAGTGATTCTAACTGTAAGAGGAGGGGGACTCACAAGGGGAGGAGACCGATGTGTGTTCATCTGTACTGGCAACACACATCGGTCTCCTCACCTCTGAGAGGACATGTATCTGTGTGTTTACACACACATGTCCATGGTCCTGCTGTGATTGTGGGCAATTGCGGGTGCCTGGCAGACATTGCGGCCGCCTGGCACGCACACTGTGTCCCGAGCAATGCGGCAGGCGCGCGCGCCCCCCTAGACGGCCGGAAATGCCCGGATGTTATATGACGTCCGCCCGGAGGGACAAGAGGTTCCTGCAGATGTCATATTAGTATACGCCGGGCAGGAATGGGTTAACCACTTCAACCCCACACCATTTGGCTGCCAATGAGAGGGAGCGGACAATCAGGCCCCATACACACCATAGAATCTATCCGCAGATAAATCCCATCAAATGGGTTTCTGCGGATAGATTCTATGGTGTGTACACTCCGTCGGATATTTATCCGCGGATAAATCTCCCCTGGGATGGATTTCCAGCAGATGGATATTTGCTGACATGCTCAACAAATCCATCTGCTGGAATCCATTCCAACGGATGGATCCGCTCGTCTGTACAGACTTACCGGATCCATCCGTCCAAAGGGATTCCCCGCACGCGTCGTAATGATTTGACGCATGCGTGGAATTCCTTTTATGACAGCGTCGCGCCCGTCGCCGCGTCATAATAGCGGCGACGGCGCGACACGTCATCAGCAGAGGATTTCAGCGCGGATTTCAATGCGATGGTGTGTACACGCCATCGCATAGAAATCTTCTGAAATCCTCGAGAGGATTTATCTGCGGATACGGTCCGCTGGACCGTATCTGCGGATAAATCCTCTCGTGTGTATGGGGCCTCAGTGTTGTGTCACTAGGCAGAACAGGGAGATGCCTTGTTTACAAAGTCATCCCCCCGTTCTGCCATTCCGTGACCCGATCAAGGGACACCGGTGGACATGGAGACCGCGGTGGGGGTGCAGGCGCCCTGCTAGGCGGCAGGTTCAAAGCATTGTATATATACGTTGCTTTGCCTGCCCGTGCCTCTCTGCCAACGTAAATTTGCGCGAGGCAGTCGGCAAGCGGTTAATGCTTACACCACTACCCTGAACAGGTATGCAAGTTAGTAAAGTTGGAGCAAAGTCAGTCAGGTGTCCTTATTTACATACTTATTTCAGGTAACTCCTGGGGGAATCCTGAGTACCAGAGCATGGCACATTCTTAAAATAGATATCTAAGACCCCTTTCACACTGAAGGCGCTTTTCAGGCGTTTGAGCACAAAAAATAGCCCCTGTAAAGCGCCTGAAAAGTGATGGTTGTATGCCGCCCATAGCAGCCATGCTGCCATAGGCCATGGTATATGCTGGCTGTGCAGAAGTTCATCCTCAGTTGATAGGATAGGATTGTAGGAAATTCGATTTGAACCTCTATACAGACATTCGGAGAAAGTAGCGAGCCAAACGCATAAGCAGGAAATACGATTTCTATGGAGGTCTGTGCACAAATGGGGCACAGAATACTTGGTAGGCATATTTCGGGAAGCAAGATCTAAATATTTTAAGTTTTAAATAATTACAACATCTGCAGATTGAAATGGGCATTTTAAACTCCAACTTCACTTTTCCGGGGCTCCCAGCATTAAGGCTTCTAATCCAATTATTGTGTACTTCTCTCAAAGCTGGAAGACACCTACCTGGATAATGTAAATGAACTCTATTACATGCAGTTAGACCGCAAAGGTGTCCTTCGAGGTGCAGCACCTATTCTTCATCCAGGCTGCACCTAACCTAAAGACACTCTTCTCAACTAGCTATTCAGTTATTTATCTCCTTTGTTCTTCTCTTGAGCTTTAAGACTTTGTTTTCCATGATATTTTTAACTTCCTCCTCCCTTTCTCAAGCCCCCCCGGAAAATCCAATTAATTTTGGAAACATCCTAAATATTCCCCTGGGGCCCTACAAACATGTAACCCTTAAACCTCAGAACTCAGTGCGCTATGTTTGTGCAGGAGGCCACTGTCTAAATAGGGCAAGAGGAACAAATTGACATCTGCATACATTTATTTGCGTCAGGATGTCCTGCGCTGAATTATTTTTGTAGATTGGTGTATAGGCTCGGCTGGTAAAAATCAGCACATTGTATGGTTTGCCAGATTAGTCCTAGGTTCCACTGATGTTAATATCAAGTGCTTATGTTTTCAGGACACCTTTGCCTTAAAGTGGAGGTTCACCCTATAAAAAATTTCTAACACTACATCCAGCCCAGTCCTACATACAAAATGACACTGACCTTTTTTTTTTCTTTGCCGTAGATATCGTTTAGCCGTGGAATTCACCGCGGCTTCCAGGTAGGGAATCCCGCGGGAGTGGGTGTTCCTATTGTCATGCCAATTGATTGACATGCTCACGACTTCCCGAAGGAATCGGGGTCGGCTCTATTCGGCGCCGGTGCGCAGGCGCCGAATAGAGCCGAGCCGACCCGAGCTTCCTTCGGGAAGTCATGACACGCTGTGTTCGCCGTCGTTTAGCATGTCAATCAATTGGCATAACAATAGGAACGCCCACTCCCACCAAATCTGCGCTGTGTTTCTTAGGCGTAAGTGGAAGTGGGCGTGAGCCATGCTAATGAGGCGTGACCCCATGCAAATGATGGGCCGAGCGCCATAAAGCTACGAATAACGAATGGCGCATGCGCCGTCCCGTGGACGCATCCAGTGAGCATGCTCAGAATCATGTTGGAACTACTCCCTAAGATACGCCTGATCACTGCCTACGACGTGAACGTAACCTACGCCTAGTCATATTCACGTACAACGTAAACGACAAAAGATACGACGGCTTGTGTTCCCTGGTCCATACCTTTACATGGGAATGCGCCTCATATATGGGGAATAACTTTACGCCGGACTAACGACTTATGCAAACTGCGTATATTATGCGCCGGGCGCAAGTACGTTCGTGAATCGGCGTGTCTCCCTCATTTGCATATGTGCATAGAAAATCAATGGGAGCGGCAAATGCGCCCAGCGTAAATATGCGCCCACGATACGACGGCGTAGGCAAGTTACGTCGGTCGTAGGAAGCCTATTTTTAGGCGTATCTTAGTATGTGCGTCAGCGCATAGATACGACGGCACACATTTGTACTTACGTCGGCGTATCTTGAGATACGTCGGCGCAAGTGCTTTGTGAATCCGGGCCAATGCCTTTATTTTATTTGTAAATAACTTTGTACAAGAATTGTAATTTTAGCATCATTTTAAAATGGGAAGAATTATAGAATAAAATATTTACTTTTTATTTTCATTTACAATTTTTATTTATTGTAACAATCACTGATTGGATTAGAAATAAGCGCATTTGTATTAAGTAATGGGCCTGAATAAAAAGGCCCATAGCAGAAATGTAAAAACTGTTTTGGTCTACAAGGAGTATTCATGTACGAGGTAGTGGTTAATAAGCTTGTCTTGGGATCGCCCCATTCTGTATACACCCCTGATTTTCAGTGATTAATTATTCACATCTATAACCCTTCAACACAGAAACCTCTTGGAAACAGATAGGTTGTACATCATAGAATTGACCCACCGAGAGGCACTCTGAAAGCCTTGCTCAGCCTTACAAAGGGTCATGGGAAAATAAAATTTAGTGGGCTTTCTGGGCTTTGCTAAATGGCAATGTTATTCTTCATTAAATCATCCCGCTTGTTGCTTAGAGTTGCTTTTCCTCCAGCAATTATGCTTCTCTATGGAAACTAGAACAATCCCTGAATGTACAAGTTAATGTAGGAGTTCATGTATTCCTGAATAAAATAGGTATTCATTTGTTTGTGTGTTTTTTTTATAGCTGGAAGGATAACCCCAACATGTCAGAAGGTCTGATCTACGAAGGCGTGTCAGATAAGCCTCTTCACCTCTCAGGGGGCAGTGCAGCACAGAGTACAACCTATCATGCTTTTGATGAACTACTGGGAATTCAACATAGGCCTGAAAGCTGTAAGTCTGAGCGTTTTACCATTGGTCTCAATGCTGGTCTGATTGCAATAGAAAATGTATACAAGAGAACACATTTTTTATTGAAACCTTCTTAGAGATTTTTTTTCTACATTTACATTATATTACATATTAAATTATATTATATTACATTATACAAATTACACGCCTTTCCATAAGAATTCTCCGCCAAAATCATATAGAATGTATAGTATAGAAATATTCCCATCATGGCAATTGAGTTAAAGAATACATTGGCTCATTTAATATACACTATATTGTGCAAAAAATTGGGACGCCTGTCTATACAGGCACATGAACTTTAAAGGGGTGTTCCAGACTTTTTTTAAGTTTATTAAAAGTCAGCAGCTACAAAATTGTAGCTGCTGGCTTTTAATAAACAGACACTTACCTGCTCCACGGTTCCAGAGACGCGCCGGCCGGGGCTCCGCTCCTCGCCCCCCCCTCGCCGGCCGCCGTCTTCATTCCTAGTGTGGGCACCCGGCAGTGACAGCTTTCGGCTTCACGGCCGGGCACCCACTGCGCATGCGCGAGCGGCACTGCGCATGCGCGAGCGGCGCCATCCGATTGGACAGGCGCTCGCCTACAGGGAGGGGCTGCAATAAGGCGATTAAGCTAATCGCCTTACCAGCCCCTCGGCGGAAGGAGGAAGTGGGACAGGAAGTCCCACTCCTCCTGACCCCCCCCACTACCCCCCCCCAAAAAATTACATGCCAAATGTGGCATGTAAGGGGGGAAGGAGTGGATTAAGCGGAAGTTCCATTTTTAGGTGGAACTCCGCTTTAATGGTATTCCAGTCTTAGTCCGTAGGGTGCAATACTGAGTTGTCCCACCCTTTTCAGCTCCACAAGGTTTAGGAGTGTGTCTATTGGAATGCTTGACCATTCTTCCAGAAGGGCATTTGTGAGGTCAGGCACTGATGTGGACAAGAAGGCCTGGCTCACAGTCTCTGCTCTAATTCAATCCAAAGGTGTTCTATCGGGTTGAGGTCAGGACTATGTGCAGGCCTGTCAAGTTTCTCCACCCCAAACTCGCTCATCCATGTCTTTATGGACCTTGCTTTTTACACTGGTGGGCAGTCATGTTGGAACAGGAAGGGGCCATCCCCAAACTGTTCCCACAAAGAAATTGTCCAAAATGTCTTAGTATGCTTATGCCTTTGGGGGTATTTGAGATGTACACTCTGTAGTGTATTAGTCTTTTTGTCATTTTACCTTTTACTTAGTACATTTTTTTTTGCATACAGTGTTCTTTGCACATGGCATTAAACAACTAACGTATCCCTGGGCTAGCTGTCATTGAGCTTTTAGGATTGAGCTAGCAGCATGCCCAACTACTAGTGGACAGCACTTGTAATTCCTTCCCCCAACCATATTTTTTTTTACACGCCCTTTTTTCCAGACACTTCATGAAACACATGTACTGTAGAGAAATTGCGTTTAGTACTGTTGGCAATATAAACAGTTAATTCTTGGTGCATTTTTCCTTTCTATCCTTTTTATATGTATTTAGCTTTTCCCTTTTTAGGATCTCAACTTAAAGTAAAGTACTATATAAAAGTACTTTCTGGGCTGAGAAGGGAAAGCCTGGCCATGAAATTGTAACAGCAAAAATAAAAAAAATGTCCAATGATCAATTGTGCAATAAGATGGCTACAATTACTCTACAATCTGTCTGTTAGGGTAGGAAAATATTCCAGGGTGTTTGGCCAACTTTTAATTGAAGTTCTGTTTTAAACGTTCTTTCTTTATCTTTCTTCTATAGCGGACTTTCTCTTGAAGATGCGCCATTACATGCCACCAGCTCATATGGGCTTCATTAAATGGGTTCAAGAGGCGCCTAAGCTTCCTGACTATGTACTGAAGTGTGAGGACCCTGCTCTCCTCTCCATTTTCAATCAGTGCATCTCTGCGCTTACTGAGCTCCGCTCCTTCCATATCCGCATTGTCTCTAAATATGTGACCACCGCTGGAATCCGGGCTAGGATGAAGAAAAACCAAGGAGTAAATCAGGATCAACAGGAAAGGGGCACTGGTGGATCCCATGTTATGACCTTCCTGAAAAGTGTCCGAGACACCTGCCAAGAGGGAACACTGAGGCAAAGTATTCCTGGAGATCACTGATATCCTGATATAATCTCCACCAGTGACTTATACAAATGAAAATTATTTTTATAATCTAGGGGATTGCTAGGATACCTGTCAGCTTTTTAATGCTTTGCTTTGCTTGATTTGCCACATGCATGAATGATAAACTGAGACACATGAATGCTAAACAAAGGACGAGAGTCGAGTTAATGTATTGGACTTCATCTGATATGTTTTCCTGCTTAAATATTGTGAATTCATTAATCGTGTATTCCCTGCACCTATATTCGGGATAACAAGTCTATGATGTAGCATCCAATTTCATTTAAGAGCCTGAGAAAAGGGAGTGAGTTATGATGTGGCCACATTAATTTTCTTTTATTATTTTATTCGTCTTTAGAAGGGCAGTCTTAATCCTAAAGATTCTTCACTTGAATTTTTTTTATCTATTTATTATGGAGCTTTTTTCTACAATCAACATACCGTAATCAGCCGTGGTGTTCCGCACTTTTGACCTTCTTGGTAGGACCTTTTCCTTCCCTTTATGCATTGTTTTTTGTTCACGTGGACTGCACCATATTGAGGCTCATATGGTGATTGGTTGAAAAAACTATTTTAGTGGAATTCATAGTATTTTAGCTCAGCAGTTGATCCAGGCTATATGATATATTTTAATCCTAAAGTTTAGTGATGGTTGGTATTGTTTTTTTTTTTCTTTCTCACTTACTTGTTTTGTAATTAAGGGAGTTCAACTCTGCTTTACTATATATGATTATGGAATTGGTTTTGATATATCTTAGAGATATTTTAGATATTAGGATCTTTGAATGCTATGTATACTGTGTGTTACAAGTATGTAATTGTATTTGTATATTGTGTATTTGTAAAAATGCTAATAAATATTTATAGAAAAAAAGGACAGTCTTGGGAATATGTTTGTTTATTTTTTTGCATATATTCTGAACAGAGAATGCATTAATGTAAAAAGCCTTCAGGGTATACAATTAAATTTCGAACAAAAAAATTCTCAGAACATTCTAGTGTTATTCAAAAGTAGTCAAGACGACCTTTGGTTTGAAAATTTGATTTTGGAATGAATGGCCTTTACCAAATGAAACCCACATACCCTGTTAGAATTTCGTAGATCTGAGAAAAAATTTCCATCCTGCTACTTCGAATTTTCTCATCACTGCGGTCAAACGAACATTGATTTGACCCCACTAATGATTAAAAAAATGAATGCGCTTTCTTACAACGAAAAATGTAAAACAAAATTCTACTAGTGTATATCCAGCTTTACAATAACAACTTGACTAGTAGTGTTGACAGCATCCATCTGTCCTAATGGGCCTCAATTATCAGCAAAAATAGTCAGGTTCTTACCTTAACTACTTAGTCCAACAGAGAAAGGGAGACAATGCAGGTTGAATGTTTTGAGTAGCAGATGATATTTTTGCTTGAAGATATTTGGATAAGATAGATCATTAAAGCCCTGTACACAAGATCGGTTTGTCCGTTGAAAACAGACTGATGGACTGTTTTCAGCGGACAAAACGATCGTGTATGGACCCCATCGGTCTTTTTTCCATCGGTGAAAAAAAATAGAACATGTTTTAAATTTCTTCTATAGATAAAAAAACGATAGAAAAAAACGATCGTCTGTGTGGAAGTCCATCAGACAAAAATCCACGCATGCTCAGAATCTAGTCGACGCATTCTCAGAAGCATTGAATTTCATTTTTCTCAGCAAGTCGTAGTGTTTTACATCACCGCGTTTTGGCACGATCGGATTTTTGACTGATGGTGTGTAGGTAAGACTGATGAAAGTCAGCTTCATCGGTTATCCGACGAAAAATCCATCATATTAGATTCCATCAGATATCCGATCGTGTGTACGCGGCTTAACAAATCAAAACTTCCATCCAGGCACAATAAAAAGGTGCATTTTAAAGTTAACCTGTGCTTTGCCCATGAGAGCAATGTACCATGTTCCAACCTAAAAACATGTTCCAAAGGTCTTTAAATGTTTACTTGCAGTTTTTCCCTTTTTTTATTCACTTACAATGCACCTTTGAATTTGCTAGAAATATAGACGAGTCAATTCCCTAGCATAGTCCCATCCCTCTGTGAAGATTATAGCTGTCTTTTTCTGGGATTGTCTATTTACCCCACACTAAACTTTATATGTAGAAGTCAATAGAGGAGCAAAGAAGAATACTATAGAGTAGGGTTCCTCCAGTGGTTGTTATGGGTTTCTTTAGCTGTGGCTGATTAACCTCTGATTTGATGATGCCTGCAACGTTTTGCATCCAATGCCACTTGGCAGAGCCAGCTGCAGGACACCAGTGATATTTTTAGCTCTCTGTAAGAGGACAATCTTCTCTCTGACCACCAATGTGAGGGGCATCGCTTCCACTGAATTGAATTTGATTTTACCCCAATGCCCCGTCTGAAAAACTGTGATGAGAGCTTTTTGTCGGGAATCCCGACCGTGTGTATGCTCCATCGGACTTTTTCCCACAGGGACCTGCCAGGAAAAAAAGAGAGCAGGAACTCTTTTTTCCCTTCAGGAAAAATCCTAATGGGAAAACTATTCGTCTGTATGCTTTTCCGACGAAAAAAAAATCCCCGTATTCTCGGAAACAATTCAATGCATTCTCGGAAGCATAGAACTTTATTTTGTCGGCTCGTCGTAGTCTTTTACATCACCGTGTTCTTGGCAGTCAAAAGTTCACCAGACTTTTGTGTGACCGTGTGTATGCAAGGCAGGCTTGAGAGGAATTCCGTCAGTAAAACCGGTCATGTGTACGGGGCATGAGACCTGAAAATTATTTCAAGGGTTCCTGTAGGGTGAAAAGAGAGGCTGCTATAGAGTGTTACTTGAGTGACAGCTCTGAGTCTCCTTGGGCTGCTGACGTCACAGCAAAGATGGTGCCCAACCGTCTTTTGGATGTCTACACAGACATGATCAGTTACAGTTGAAACTTCAGTCTACTTGTCTCAGTACCTTTACCCAAATCTAATGTTCCTTGTTCACATTTCTACCTGTTAAATAACATTTTATCACTATATGTTGAATATTTACAATAATCTACAGCTGTAGTATTTTTTAATTACCGCTTGAATCTATTTATAGACTGTATGTTTTTTCCCCAATCATTTCCAAAGTTTTGTGCAATATTAGGTATTTTTGCTATAAATAGAATGTCATTCAGAGACTAGCAATGTTCCATTCCCGCACACAAGGGTGTTTTGGAGGAAATGGCTAAAATTTTCTCTGCATCAATTTGCATCATAACAAGTTAACATTTTCAATCTAGGCATATAGAAACATGTGGAAACGATTATGAAATCCAATGGTGTTTGTTTTTATTATGAAAAGCATGAATGGCATCTCCCAGTGGCGTTACCTTTTCCGGTAACTAAAGGCTATTCCTGTTTTTTAAATGAATGAAACGGACTGGAATATAGAATTACACATCTGGCAATGTTCTGGAAACACCAAGTATTGATGTACAAGTATTAGTTAAATTACAAAGAACCAGGGTACACCAGTTTCCTCCCACACTCCAAAGACATGCTTATAGCGTAATTGAATCCTGTCTAAATTGGCCCTTGTATGTATATGTACTGTATATATGTGAGATAGGGACCTTAGGCCCCTTTCACATGGGGCTGTCCATTTTGACAGACTCTGCTTGCTCAGCAGGGATCGATCTGTTCATCTCCGCTGAGCAGGCGGATGACAGGTCCGTCTCCACTCACTGTGCAGAAACTGACCTGTCAGAGCCCCGATGTCCACTATGGGAAATTGGATGAAAATGGTCCGCCTTTTCAATTTCATCCGATCCGCCAGATGGATGGAAAATAGGGTTTCCATCCGTCTGGATAGCGCTGGATGTCAGCGGACATGTCACAGCTGACATCTTTTGTTCCATAGAGGTGCATGGAGCATCCGATCAGGTCCGTCTGAAAAATGGACAGGCAGATCTGTTTGAACAGCATGTGTGAAAGGCCCCATACACACGATAGGATTTATCCGCGGATACTGTCCGCCTGACCGTATCCACGGATAAATCCTCTGAGGATTTTAATTTGATGGAGTGTACACACCATCGGATTGAAATCCGCACCGAATTCCCATCGCGGTGACGTGACGCGGCGACGTGCGCGACGCTGTCATATAAGGATATCCACGCATGCGCCGAATCATTACGACGCATGCGAGGGATGGGTTCGGACGGATCGATCCGGTGAGTCTGTACAGACCACCGGATCGATCCGCTGGTGCCGATTCCAGCGGATAGATTTGTAGACATGTCTACAAATTTTTATCTGCTGGAATTCGGAAATATCCGCGGATAAATATCCGCTGGAACGTACACACCAGGGGATCTATCCGCTGAAACCGATCCGCTGATATTTTTCAGCGGATGGATCCTCTCGTGTGTATGGGGCCAAAGGGATCTTAGATTGTAAGCTCTTTGAGTGCAGGGACTGATGTGAATGTAATATATATAGATATATACAGTGCCTTGAAAATGGATTCACACCCCATGAAATGTTCTACATTTTGTCATGTTACAATCAAAAACATAAATGTATTTTATTGGGATTTTATGTGATAGACCAACACAAAGTGGCACATAATTGTAACGTGTAAGGAAAATGATAAATGGTTTTCAATAGGGTTGTTCCGATACCACTTTTTTAAGACCGAGTACAAGTACCGATACTTTTTTTCAAGTACTCGCCGATACCAATACTTTTTTCTATGTCATGTGTCAGTATTTTTTTTATTTTACAATTTTAAATTTTCACTATTTGTTGTTGTTTTTTAAAATGCTTTGGGGGGGGGGCATGGGGTGGGGGTGGATGATGTCAGTGTGTTTTTTTTTTATTTAAAAAATTTATTATTTTTTACAATTAATTATTTTTATTATTTATTGCTATATTTTTTTTCTTAGCCCTGTTGGGGGGCTTTGGTGAGATATCAGGGGTCTTAACACACCTCTGACATCTCCCCTTTGAGACAGAGAAAGGGACTAAGGACACAGATTCCCCAGTCCCTTTCTCAGCTGCACTGAAAATGAATGGACAGGAGACAGAGGCTCCTATCCATTCATAAACTGAAGCATCGTAAACACAGGTTACGATGTTTCAGTTATATGAATGATCATTGACTCTGTGTTCATTCGGAAAGGTAGGAGCCGGGTTTAGCAGCTCATACCGCCGCTCTCCATCCTGACAGAGGGGGCGGAGGAGGACATGGAGGGTGACACGGAGCACGGAGGGGGAAATCAGCAGCACAGAGGGGGGACACGGGGCATGGAGAGTGAGAGCAGAAGGGAGGAGGCCAGCAGCGGCACGGAGGGGGGACACGGAGCGTGGAGGGGGAGAGCAGAAGGGAGGAGGACAGCAATGGCACGGAGGGGGAGAGCAGCAGCACAGAGGGGGGACACGGAGCATGGAGGGGGAGAGCAGAACGGTGGAGGCCAGCAGCGGCACGGAGGGGGGACACGGAGCGTGGAGGGGGAGAGCAGAACGGATGGGGGAACTGGAGGAGGATACAGGGAAAGTCAGGTATCGGGTGAAGTATCGGAGCATTTTCCTCAAGTACAAGTACTCGGGGAAATGCTTGGTATCGGTATCGATACCGATACTAGTATCGGTATCGGGACAACCCTAGTTTTCAACATTTTTTACAAATAAATATCTGAAAAGTGTGGTGTGCATTTGTAGAACCACCTTTTGCTGCAATTACAGCTGCAAGTCTTTTGGGGATGTCTCTACCAGCTTTGCATATTTATTTTTGCCCATTCTTCTTTGCAAAAGAGCTCAAGCTCTGTCAGATTGGATGGAGAGCATCTGTTAGCCCTGGTTCACATTGATGCTACTTTGAAATCGTGCTACATCATTTGAAGTAGCGCAATTTTAAATTAGCAAGGTCGGGGCGATTTCAGCTGCTACTTGATAGACATATGTGTGGCTTCATGCACAGATGTCTATCGAAGTCGCACCTGAAATCGGCAAAAGTAGTGCAGGAACTACTTTTGCAAAACGTTGCGGCGCCGCAAAATCGGTGTCGCACCAATTGGAACAGTGCCATTACCTCCAATAGGTTGCGACTTGTTATGCAATTTAATCTCTTAAATTGCATGACAAATCGCTCCAATGTGAACCTAGGCTGAACAGCAATTTTCAAGTCTTGCTCAATTGGATTTAGGTGTGGACATGAACACATGAATATGCTTTGATCTAAACCATTCCATTGTAGCTTTGGCTGTATGTTTAGGGTCATTGTCCTGCTGGAAGGTGCCCCAATCTTAAGTCTTTTGCAGACTCAAACAGGGTTGCTTCTAAGATTTCTCTGCATTTGGCTCCATCCTTTTTCCTATCAACTCTGACCAGCTTCCCTGTCCCTACTGAAGAAAAGCATTCCCACAGCACGATGCTGCCACCACCATGTTTCACGGTGGGGATAGTGTGTTCAGGGTGATGTGCAGTGTTAGTTTTCCGCCACATATAGCGTTTTTCTTTTAGACCAAAAAATAAAATTTTGGTCTCATCTGGTCAGAGCAACTTCTTCCACATGTTTGCTGTGTTCCCCACATGGCTTCTAACAAACTGCAAACAAAACTTCTTATGGCTTTCTCTCAACAATAGCTTTTTTCTTGCTACTCTTCCATAAAGACCAGATTTGTTGAGTGCATGCCTAATAGTTTTCCTGTGTACAGATTCCCACCACCTGAGCTGTGGTTCTATGCAGCTCCTCCACAGTTACCATGGGTCTCTTGGCTGCTTCTCTGATTAATTCTCTCCTTGCCCGGACTGTAAGTTTAGATGGACGGCCTTGTCTTGGTAGGTTTGCAGTTGTGCTATACTCTTTCCATTTTTGGATGATGGATTAAACAGTGCTCTATTAGATGTTTAACGCTTGGGATATTTTTTTTTTCCTAACCCTGCTTTAAACTTCCCCACAACTTTATCCCTGATCTGCCTGGCGTGTTCCTTGACCTTCATGATGCTGTTTGTTCACTAAGATTCTCTAACAAACCTTTGAGGGCTTCACAGAACAGCTGTATTTTTACTGAGATTAAATTACACCAGGTGGACTCTATTTACTAATTAGGTGACTTCTGAAGGCAATTTGTTCCACTAGATTTCAGTTAGGAGTATCAGAGTAAAGGGGGCTGAATACAAATGCATGCCACACTTTTCAGATATTTATTTGTAAAAAAAAATGAAAACCATTTATCATTTTCCTTCAAATTCACGATTTTATGCCACTTTGTGTTGGTCTATAGCATAAAATCCCAATAAAATACATTTATGTTTTTGGTTTTAACATGACAAAATGTGGAAAATTTCAAGGGGTATAAATAGTTTTTCAAGGCACTGTATAAATATATAAATACAGTTGTGCTCATGAGTTTACATACCTTGGCAGAATTTATGATTTATTCCCTATTTTTCAGAGAATATGAATGATAACATAAAAACATTTATTTCACTCATGGTTAGTGTTTGGCTCAAGCCAATTATCAATCAACTGTGTTTACTCTTTTTAAATCCTAATCACAACAGAAACTACCCAAATGACCCTGATCAAAAGATTACATACCCTGAGGATTTTGGCCTAATAACATTCACACAAGTTGACACAAAGGGGTTTGCATGGCTATTAAAGATAACCATCCTCACCTGTGATCTGTTTTCTTGTAATTAGTGTGTGTGTATAAAAGGTCAATGAGTTTCTGGACTCCTGACAGACCCTTGCATCTTTCATCCAGTGCTGCATGTTTCTGGATTCTGAGTCATGGGGAAAGGAAAATAATTGTCAAATGATCTGTGGGAAAAGATGGTTGAACTGTATAAAACAGGAAAGGGATATAAAAATATATCCAAGGAATTGAGATTGCCAATCAGCAGTGTTTAAACTCTAATCAAGAAGTGGAAAATGAGGGTTCTGTTGAAACCAAACCACGGCCAGGTAGACCAACTAAAATTTCAGCCACAACTGCCAGGAAAATTGTTCGGGATACAAAGAAAACCCACAAATAACTTCAGGTGACATACAGGACTCTGAAAACATGTGGTGTGGCTGTTTCAAGATGCACAATAAGGAGGCACTTGAAGAAAGATGGGCTGCATGGTCGAGTCGCCAGAAGGAAGCCATTACTATGCAAATGCCACAAAGTATCCCCCTTACAATACGCCAAACAGCACAGAGACAAACCTCAAACCTTCTGCCACAAACTCATTTGGAGCGATTAGACCAAAATGTTGCCTTTTGGCCACAACCATAAACGCTACATTTGCAGAGGAGTCAACAAGGCCTATGATGAAAGGTACACTGGGCCAGATTCAGAGACAATTACGTTACTCCGCGGCGGCGTAACGTATCCCATTTACGTTACACCGCCGCAGGTTTACAGCATAAGTGCCCGATTCACAAAGCTCTTACCTGTAAACTTGCGGCGGTTTAATGTAAATGCGCTCGGCGCAAGCTCGCCTAATTCAAATGGGGCAGGCACCATTTAAATTAGGCGCGTTCCCGCGCCGAACGTTCTGCGCATGCTCCGTTACGAAATTTCCCGACGTGCATTGCGCAAATTATGGCGCCCCAACGTTTTTTTTTAAATGCGACGTGCGTTACGGCGTTTCGTATTCCCGGACGTCTTACGCCAAAAAAAAAAATCGAAATTCGACGCGGGAACGACGGCCATACTTTAACATGGCTGATCTAAAGATAAGCCATGTTAAAGCAGGTGTAACTTTGCGACGGGTAAAACGACTAGCGACGACGTACGGGATTGCGACGAATGCGCGAATCTTCGTCGATCGCCGTAACTAGTCATTTGCATATTCTACGCCGACCGCAATGGCTTCGCCACCTAGCGGCCGGCATAGAATTGCATCCTAAGATCCGACAGTGTAAGTCAATTACACCTGTCGGATCTTATGGCTATCTATGCGTAAATGATTCTATGAATCAGTCGCATAGTTAGGACGGGCGGATCACAGAGATACGACGGCGTATCAGGAGATATGACGTCGTATCTCTTCTGTGAATCTGGCCCACTATTCCTGCTGTGAAACACGGAGGTGGATCGCTGATGTTTTAGGGATGTGTGAGCTACAAAGGCACAAAAAAATTGGTCAAAATTGATGGTAAGATGAATGCAGTATGTTATCAAAAAATACTGGCGGAACATTTGCATTCATCAGCCAGGAAGCTGCGCATGGGATGTACTTGGACATTCCAACATGACAATGATCCAAACACAAGGACAAGTTGACCTGTCATTGGCTACAGCAGAATAAAGTGAAGGTTCTGGAGTGGCCATCTCAGTCTCCTGACCTCAATATCATTGAGCCACTCTGGGGAGATCTCAAACTTGCAGTTCATGCAAGACAGCCCAAGAATTTCCAGGAACTGGAGAATTTTTGCCAAGAGGAATGGGCAGCTTTACCATCTGAGAAGATAAAGAGCCTCATCCACAAATACCACAAAAGACTTCAAGCTGTCATTGATGTTAAAGGGGGCAATACACAGTATTAAGAACTTGTAAACTTTTGATCAGGGTCATTTGGATAGTTTCTGTTCTCATTATGATTTAAAAATAGTAAACACAGTTGATTGATAATAAATGGCTTCAGCCAAACGCTAACCATGAGTGAAAGAAAAGTTTTTGTGTTTATCATTCATATTCTCTGAAAAATGGCCAAGAAATCAAAAACTTTACCAGGGTATATAAACTTATGGGCACAACTGTATTTACAGTATGTAGCCAGGAGCTGGATATACAGTCGTGCTCAAAAGTTTGCATGCTCTGGCAGAAATTTGGAAATTTTGGCATTTATATTGAAAATCATGCCAAAAAAACTGTCTTTTATTTAAGGATAGTGATCACATGAAGCCATTTATTATCACAGTTTTTTGTCTATTTTTAAAATCATAATGATAACAGAAATTACCCAAATTACCCTGATCAAAAGAAAAAGGGGTTGAGGCCTGGCACGCTCTCTTGGGTCCCTGGCGTGGATCTGAGTGCAGGGATTCTGTGACAGTGCGAACTGCAGCTGAGTCCGAGGGACATCTGCGGGCAGTAACCCTTGGCTGTTCGGCGGCAGCCTGTAGGCCATTTCTATTTAATCTATCCTGCATTGACATCAGATTCGGGTGAGCCGTAGCACAGTATGGTGGAGGCCAGACATCATCGCCTGAGCCCCATTCCTGAGACACAGCCACCATCATCATCATCTTTTGTTCCAGTGTGGTGAGCGGGTAATAGCCCAACCTTATAGACAATGTATATAGACATCATTGTCTCCTGCGTTATCATCCTTAGTGCCAAGGATCTAGGCCAAATAAAAGTTTTTAGGCTAGATTCACAGACAATTAGATGCGCGCAGCGTATCAGAGACACGCTACGCCGCCGTACCTTGCCTGGCGGATCTTCGAATCCTCAAAGAATTCGCGCCTTAAGTTACGGCGGCGTAGTGTATTTCTGGCGGCGGAATTCAAATCGGCGGGTAGGGGGCGTGATTCATTTAAATGAAGCGCGTCCCCGCGCCGATTGAACTGCGCATACTCCGTTTCGAAATTTCCCGCCGTGTTTTGCGCGAAATGACGTCGCAACGACATCATTTTTTCAACTTAGACGTGAGTTACGTCCTTTCCTATTCACGGACGACTTACGCAAAAAAAAATTGTTGAAATTTCGACGCGGGAATGACGGCCATACTTAACATGGCAAGTCTATCTATACGCCGCAAAATAGCAGCTTTAACTATACGCCGGGAAAAGCCGACTAGTGACGACGTAAGAGAACGCGACGGCCGCGCGTACCTTCGTGGATCGACGGAAAAAGCTAATTAGCATACCCGACGCGGAAAACGACGCAAACTCCACCCAGCGGGCGCCGAAGTATTGCACCTACGATCTGAAGGCGTACGTGTGTACGCGGCATAAGATTTCCTATACAAAATACCATTCTAAACTGTAAACTTGTGTTGATTTTCCAGTTATTTCTACTTCACTAAGTAAACAAGTTAATTGGTTTAATCAATTCTAGTGTACCTATTTCATTGTTATCATTACTCAAAGGGAAAATGTATGAACCCAGGGTGTCAGAGATGGTGGAGGACTTGGAGGGTCAGGGCAACCAGAGGGGTACTGATTTAACCAGCAACCCTCACGAGGGCAGCGCTACATTTGGGGGCTCGTCCGGGATAGCCCTCATGGGAAGCCCAAGCAAGCCCTGTGACCAGCCCAGGTGAAGATGAACTCAGTTACTGCCACAAGTTGGGCACAGGCACAAGGAAGTCAACAAGAACTGGTATAGGATTTATTCTGATCAAGCGAGGGATATTGAAAGCCAAATAATACACCACTTGTGCAAGTTGCCAGCTTTACTCGTGACCAATGACCGAAGAGAGACCCCCCCCCAAGGCAGGAGAGGAAGGAATCTAAGGGCCAAACATACTTCCCATTAGACTTCAGGGTAGACCGAAGACACATACCCTAAAATCCTGAGTGAAAAAAACCCACACACATATACAGTATGTGCAAAGGAGCAATGTTTAAAAATAAAATTTTACAATATTAAGATGCAGCAAGAAGATGGGAATAAACCCAGGTTGGCAGAACACCCAAAACTCAAGATCATGGGTGCTCAACCTGTGACCCTCCAGCTGTTGCGGAACTACAAGTCCCATCATGCCTCTGCCTTTAAAAGTCAGGCTTGTAACTGTCAGCCTCATGGGACTTGTAGTTCTGCAACAGCTGGAGGGCCACAGGATAAGCACCCATGCTCTAGTCTAGATGAATAGAGAGTGTGGTAATGTGAGAAGACATTGGGGAGATCCCACAGCTGGAGAGGAATAAGAAACTTGCATGATTCCATTTATAAGTTAAATATTATGTTTTGGGTGAACTGATCGTTAAAATTACAGATAACAAAATATAGAGTATTTCAGATTGCAGAATATTTGCAAAAAAGGGTGTAATTAGCTTAAAATTGCTTGATTGTCTATTATTCATTAAAGCAGAGAACTAAAATGTATTAAACAAGCCATTTTAAATAACACCATGGCATTACATAAACTCCCATTTCGCCACCCTGGCTTTGTGGGAATTAATCAAGAAGTGACATTTTCCATATACTTACTTCTAATGTCATAAAATAAAAAGTGTGCATCCTTCTTTTTCCATTACACTGTAATGGAATGTTTTATTTATTAGTGTCTTAAAGGGAAAAAAAGTAGGAAGGCTGTTTTTGCTTTCATCCACTTCTAAAATGCTGGTTGTTTGGCTGTCATTCTGATCTGTATAGAAGAAAGAAAGTCAGGGGAACAAAACAGGAAGCGCCACCTAAGTGCAATATGTTAGTTACAATTTATTGAGATTAAAAAGAAATGCACTTACAAACATGTATAAAAAATGGGCTCATCTGTGTGTTGTAATTGCGGTGCGGTCCGGTCTCAGGTGCATCCAGGCTCACGGGTAGGCAGGAGAGTGTAGGCCAGAACCAGCGTGGAACGCAGACGATGACGTCACCGGAAGTGGAACCAGAGAGAGCACCGGGGGAAGGACAGTATGAGGCAAACCACTGAGAAACTAGGCTACGTGCTCGGAGCCTTCTGCTCCTTCTAGAGGCCTTTAATGAAGCTTTCTGACGACGCATTACAATTTGCGAAACGCATAGAAGCTGCTGACACCCACAGGACACCATACCGGTCGCAAGAGAGAATCGGGGGGAACGAGGAGTGATTTATCTCTTGCATGTTTGCATACACGGCTGGAGAAGCTTGGTGCCGGCAAATAGGCACATTAAAATGTGAGTGCAATACTTGTTCTGTATTTTAAACTAAATACATTTTTTACCTACTACACTATGTTGGGCATCCTTTCTCTGTGAGTTATTATAGAGTCAGGCCCCGTACACACGGCCGAGGAACTCGACGTGCCAAGCACGTCGAGTTCCTCGTCGAGTTCTGGGATGAAGCCGCCAAGGAGCTCGGCGGCCCGCCTTCTCCCATAGAACAACGAGAAAATAGAGAACATGTTCTCTATTTTCTCGTCGAGCTCCTCGGCGGCTCCATCGAGCCAAAACTGTACAGACGACAGAGTTTCTCGGCAGAATCCGGGTTTTGACCGAGTTTCTCGGTGAATTCTGCCGAGAAACTCTGTCGTGTGTACGGGGCCTAAGAGACGCAGTACCAGAACATTCAAGATACCTAACAACTGTGGTGATACTAAATAGGAGTGGTTATCCTGGGAATGAACCAAAGGCATTTACTGAATGGGATCTGGTGAGTGGCCATTTTACACGGTGATGGGAAGATCACGGAAGTGGTGAAATCACGTTGCATTTGAATACCCCACAGGAGGAATATTGATTAAGAGCACTTGGTTATTATATTGGGACTTTCTCTTTCCAGTAAAGAGAGGAGGATCTATGTAGAAACCCTAATTCACACATATATTTATTCATTTTTTTCGCATTTATTTTTACGTATATATTTATTTATCCATTTTTTCACCATATCAATTGTGGTCTGGTGAAACTACAACATAGACTTGTTTGTTTCTTTTTATGGGGTTTTTGGTTGGTTTTAAAAGATTTGTATCTTTAAAATCCCAAT
The DNA here is from genome assembly GCF_905171775.1 of Rana temporaria. Taxonomy (NCBI): domain Eukaryota; kingdom Metazoa; phylum Chordata; class Amphibia; order Anura; family Ranidae; genus Rana; species Rana temporaria. Next base: position 412,197,250 of record NC_053491.1, read on the forward strand.
AGGGGGTATAGCATGTCTTGGAAAATCTAATGAGCACGATTTTGGACATGAAAAAACGGGGGAACTAATGCGCAAATCAACCTACCCAAGGGCAACTAAGCTAAAATAAATAAAACTAACAAGCAGCAGCCACGACTAATAGTGCTCACACACGGACAGCAGATATAATACAGGGGGGTGTAATGGCGCTTGCAATAATTAAAATATGCTATTAAAAATATACAATAGAATCTTCCAAATAATCCAAATAAAAACAAATCCACATAGGCTGTGTGTCCAAATATGTGTTCCACTCCAGATAAGAATCAAGGGTAACCGCCCAACATCAATAAATAAATGTGGGGGGTGAGAAGAGTGAAGTAATAATTAAATTACCTATAATCAGGTAATCAATAAGTGCCAATAAAAGCAATCAAAATGAACCTAGTAAAATCAATAGCATAAAACTAGATAATAAATTGATAACGTGAAATCTGTCAAATAACTGTAAAACACTGAGGCCCCATACACACGAGAGGATTTATCCGCAGATACGGTCCAGCGGACCGTATCCGCGGATAAATCCTCTCGAGGATTTCAGCAGATTTCTATGCGATGGCGTGTACACACCATCGCATTGAAATCCGCGCTGAAATCCTCTGGCGATGACGTGTCGCGCCGTCACCGCTATTATGACGCGGCGACGGGCACGACGCTGTCAAATAAGGAATTCCACGCATGCGTCAAATCATTACGACGCGTGCGGGGAATCCCTTTGGACGGATGGATCCGGTGAGTCTGTACAGACGAGCGGATATTCTGTGCATGTCGACAAATATTTATCTGCTGGAATTCGGAAATATCCGCGGATAAATATCCGCCGGAGTGTACACACCATAGAATCTATCCGCTGGAACCCATTCGATGGTATTTATCTGCGGATAGATTCTATCGTGTGTACGGGGCCTGACAGTGCATGTTTGCCAAAAAAGGCAAAAAAATTTGTAAAGTGAATGAGATCCAATAAAATGTGGGCAAAAAGTCCTTCAAAATAAAAATGTAGGCCTGGGTTGACCGGCCGCCATGGGAGAGACCTGTCAAAGTGGGCCAGTCTGGATGAAGTCCAGGGCCAAATTTCTGTCCCAGTCCAGCCCTGCCTATAAGATTGCCGATGTGTATACAATATGATGCACACTCAGTACTCTAGCATGGAAATCATATTGTTTACATGTACCGATACAATGATACTAGAGCACTGGGTGGTTCCTTTTTATTTTTATTATTGTAAAGGATTTATATAACGCCAATAGTATGCACAGTGCTTTATAACATGACGGCAGTACAGTTATAATACAATTCGATAAAGAAGGAATCAGAGGGCCCTGCTCATTAGAACTTACAATCTAGGACATGTACAGTGTTGGCAACTCATGTCTACCCAAAGCTCATGCAGTTGTCTGAAGACTCCTGGAATATCTGACATACATATCCCAAGGGTAGGTAGGCTAGTGTAGGCTATGTCATTCCTGCCTAGGTGAGATATACAGAAGTAAAGGGACAGGAAATATTTACCAAAAACAAACAAAAAATATATGCAATTCTGTTAAAGGAGGGGGTAAATAGTTATATTTGGAAATGTGGGTTAAAGAATCTTTAGATTGGAATTTTTTAAAACTGCTATATTTAAACGTAACGTAACTTAAAGTGTATGATACATTTCATATTCCTGCTAGGTGTTTGTTTTTCGATGTACTTGTGTTAAAAAAAAGTATCCTGTTCTAGTATTGCTTCCTTTGTTGGAAGTACCTGGTGATCCTGCCAGTCACCCTGCTTTCCTATTTTAAACTGACCATATTAGACATGAGACCACATCTATTCCAGTGTGGTCAGTTTTCAGGTTGTGCTGGGAGCACAGCCTGCCTGCCAATGGCTGCACAACCTTTGATTGATATATTCTGGCAAGATACAATGTCTAAGCGAGAGAGATCCCTGCATCAGCATTGCTTGTGTTGATGCAAAGATCGGTCAGATTTTTTTTCATTCAACTCACTGATTAAACGAAAAAAAAAACCTGTATGTGTGTACCCGTATTATGTTTCTCTGGTGCAGATCAGGGGTGTTGCCAGAATTGTAAAAGACCTGGGGCACCTTTGGGTATTCTAAATAAAGTAGTAATGCAAAGCATGCAGTGCATCGTGTGAATCCAGCCTTAGATTATTGTCATTTGATAAAATGTAACCCCTGGAAAATTTTCCCTCTATTCTTTGTGCCAGGACAACTTAAAATTCTGGATTTCCCATTATTTTCTGACCTTGTCATAAGGGTCACTAGGAGAAATACAGGGACACAGAAGGCAATAATCCTGACAAAGTGTTCTAACCCCTCATCACCCTTTATATACACTTTAAAGGTATATGTGCAGTAAAATTTGTCAGAATTAGTAAATGGGGTGTAAGCCATGCAGATGATGTTTAGTGGCTCAGATGCATTGCTAAATTCACTAATGGCTAGGGGCCCAAACACACTATTTCGACCAGGTACTTGCAGCAACACGCATGCCAATGTGAACACTACTGCAACACAAGTCAAGACAGGTTATATTTGAATGGCAACGCAATACACTAAGGCAGTGTTTCTCAACTCCAGTCCTCAAGATGCCCCAACAGGTCATGCTTTCAGGATTTCCCTTGGCTGTGGTAATTACTAAGGCAGTGAAACTGATCAAATCAGATGTGCAAAATAATGGAAATCCTAAAAACATGACCTGTTGGGGTGCCTTGGGGACTGGAGTTGAGAAACACTGCACTAAGGAAATTAAGCTTTAACGTATGGTAGCACCAGTGGCAGCTGGTGCTCAATATTTTTTGTAGGGCGGGGGCGGCAAACAAACCTGGCCCCCTTACTCGCACTAAAGCCACCCCCCTGGAGGACAAACAGGACGGCTGTGTTACCAACCCCCCCCCCCCCCACGCGCAGGAGACAAACAAAGTCACAATCCCCCCCATGGGAGACGGATGGGAAGGCGGTGATCAGAGGCAGCTGCTAGCAGTAAAAGCATTGGACATAAAGCCCTCTCACCAGTCCCCAGGATGCTGCAGTGACCTCTCACGGTAGAATGTTGGTCTCTCTGTGAAAGCCTCAGTTGATCAGTGGTGGGAAGCAGAGGGTAAGTGGACACTCCAGTTTACCTGCTGCAGTGGTGCAGGTGCTGTGATGTGGGCTGTGCAGTGCTGCCTTCGGGTGTCTTATCTCCCAGTCTTAGGCCCCGTACACACGGCCGAGGAACTCGACGTGCCAAACACATCGAGTTCCTCGGCCAGTTCAGCCCTGAAGCCGCCAAGGAGCTCGGCGGGCCGAGAGCTCCCATAGAACAACAAGGAAATAGAGAACATGTTCTCTATTTCCTCGCCGAGGTCCTCGTCGGCTTCCTCGGCCGAAAGTGTACACACGGCCGGGTTTCTCGGCAGAATTCAGCCAGAAACTCGGTCGGAAGCTGAATTCTGCCGAGGAAACTGGTCGTGTGTACGTTGCCTGAGGCTCTGATCTCCACTGTTATGGTCTCCCACTGGCGGGTAAATATCTAGACAGAAGTGCTCCCTCTCTAACTCCCTTGGTGCCAAGAGAAATAATTTTACTAGGCAGTATAATACAGATCATCTCTCCACTTTTCCTATTACAAGTGCCTATTGGGATCTATAGTGTAAGGAGTTCATTTATCCCCTTTAATGGCTGCCATCTCAAACTACAACTCCCAGGATTGGCAACGCTCTACATAGAAGTCTATGGGTTTGCTTTGTTTTATCTCTCTCCCTGCTGGCTGGAGGAGAATTGTGTATCTCAGTAGAGAGAAAGAAGATTTAAAAGCAATGTCTCTTTCTCCATATTGCTGTAGCCCAGAACTTGGCTACAGGGGTAAAAAGGGTGAGAGGTTCACAGTGGGGGTAAAAAAAAAAAAATAACTGTGCCTTCATGGACTTGACCAATTTTAAATTACTTTTTGTTCAAGCTCCATATCAATTTCTTCTTGACTTTTGTAGAACAAACATTCTACCAAACATTCTGGTTACCTTTCATAAATGCATGAGCCTTATGTCTTGTACACACGGACGGTTTTCACGGCGAGAAATCTTTGTTCTTCAATTTTTTTGCTTGCTCTGGTCAAAACCAATTGTCAAATCATCTTCTTTAACTCTTGAATAATCGAAAGAAGGTTCTGAAAATTAAGTACCTGCTTGCAGTCTGAGGCTGGTTTAATTAGTGCAAGTGACTGTGTGATGATGTGCCAACTGCAGATGGCTGGTTCCCAGATATAGTTGGCACGGTGGACTTTGTTCTCAAGGCAAGAATGTTTATAGAATGTCTGTAGATCCATTTATTTGTCACTCACAAGAGATGAGGTGATCTGATTTGTGATATTACGGTTAGTGCCTGATTACACCAGCTGCTGAAACCAGTTATATTGTGTTAGAATCTCTTGCAAGTCTTTCAGTACTTCCCTTAGACTACATGACAGATATTTCCCACAAGTCACCCAAGGACAGTGGAGATCCTGGAACTGTCAAATGAAATGAAGACTACGTGACAAAAACAAAAACGGAAAGTCTCAGTGGCACAATAATTCTAAGAAATACTGGGCACTGCGCAGTCTGTTGATGGGAACCTTTGGAACCTGTCACAGAAGACTGTCAGAAGCACAAGAGATAGAGGATAGGACCCATTCTCAGTTAATATGAGTGTACGCAAACCAGATGGATGAATTTGTGATGACGACAACTTCCAAATTCATATACAACAGGCTAACTGACTATACAGTATCTCACAAAAGTGAGTACACCCCTCACATTTTTGTAAATATTTTTTTATATATTTTCATGTGACAACACAGAAGAAATTACACTTTGCTCCAATGTAAAGTAGTGAGTGTACAGCTTGTATAGCAGTGTAAATTTGCTGTCCCCTCAAATAACTCAACACACAGCCATTAATATCTAAACCGCTGGCAACAAAAGTGAGTACACCCCTCAGGCCCCGTACACACGACCGGTTTTCTCTGCAGAATCCAGCAACAAACTCGATGGGAGACGTATTCTGCTGAGAAAACCGGTCGTGTGTACACTTTTCGCCGAGAAACCCGTCGGGAAACTCGTCAAGCCAAATAGAGAGCATGTTCTCTATTTCCTCGTTGGGCAATGGGAAAATTTGGCTCGACGAATTTTCTGACAGCCGAACAAGGAACTCGACGAGCAAAACTATGTGTTTTGCCCGTCGAGTTTCTCGGCCGTGTGTACGGGGCCTAAGTGAAAATGTCGAAATTGGACCCAATTAGCCATTTTCGTCCCCAATGTCATGTGACTTGTTAGTGTTACAAGATCTCAGGTGTGAATGGGGAGCAGGTGTGTGAAATTTGGTGTTATCGCTCTCAAGCTCTCACACTGGTCACTGGAATTTCAACATGACACCTCATGGCAAAGAATTCTCTGAGGATCTGAAAAAAATAATTGTTGCTCTACATAAAGAGGGCCTAGGCTATAAGAAGATTGCTAAGACCCAAAAAACTGAGCTGCTACCTACTACAGGTGGGCATAGAGAATGGAGATCCAGGAAAGGAATGCATCATAAAGCCCCACCGCTGAAGCGTGAAAATGATATAGTCCCATGAAATGGTATCGAAGGCCTTGCATGGTGGGATTAGAACAAATCTTAGCTAAGTGTATGAGCTGCACTGCCCTACAGATATTATCACCCACCCCCCGAAGACGGACGAATCCCACCTGGTCTTTATGAATCAACCATCCAATGAAAGAATTTATTCAAAAGGCTAACATTTTTGCAAGAATCTTAACATCTATATTCAGCCGGGGAAATGGGGTGATAATTGGACCAAGTGTGGGGGTCTATGTCTGGCTTCAGATTCATGACCATCATGGCTTTCAGGGGTCTGGGGAAAATGATTGTCCAATTTTCAGGTGGTTGTAGATAGCGGCTGAGGATTCCGGAAAGTTTCTTATAAAAGAGGGCGGTGAAGCCATCAGGGCCCGGTCACTTTCTTACCTTGAGATTATGCATTGTCATCTGTTTTTCCTGTGTTGAGATGTCCTTATCTATAGGATCGCGAAAGAGGGGGGGGGGGCAGAGAGGGCAACAGAAGATAGTGAAAGAAGGCCTGTGCCTGGTCCACCAAGAAAGGCTCAAAAGCAGAATGAAGGTCTCCTGGGGATGACAGAATGTGGCAGCAGTGGTGGAGGGCAATGGGTTTGTGCCACGGGACAAAACAACGCATGTGCCGCACCAACGTGGGGCCCGGTTTATTGCTGTGTACATACATTTTCTGATCGGCCCAACGCAGCCTTGGGCAAAGGTTTAGCTCTGACCTAGCTTTATCTAGTTGTGCTTCCGTTGCAGGGGTTGGATCAAGCAAATGCAAGAGCAGATTCCAGTAGGAGCTTGTGCTGCTCTTTTTCAATATGTCGAAGAGAACCAATTTGAACAAGATGGCCCTGCACAACTGTTTTGTACACCTCCCATTGGACTGGACATTAGGTGCAAAGTATTCCACTGTGACGGAGGGCAGCTGGTCAAGTTCATCAGGGTGCAATAAGAGGAAATCATTAAGGGTCCAAGCCAAGGATTTTTTTTTGGAGGAAAGATCCACAAGAGAGTACAACTTGGTCAGAGTCCAACCAAGGTACAATAGCAAAAAGACCCCTTGAGCAGATCTGGGATAAAAGATCTATGTACCCAGATGTGATAAATTCAGGTGTAGGGGCCCTGAAAAGAGGAAAAGTAAGTGTAATCTCTTGAGGTTGGGTGAAGCTCACGCCAAGCGTTAACCAAATCAGCCCGAGAATAAAAGATCAAGAAAGCCAGTCAGGAGAAGGTTAAGTCGACCCATGGGAAGAATTGTCAAGAGCCGGAAGAGTAGCATGGGATGGTATCAGCTCTAAAAGATGGGACAGAAAAGGGAGGTTGGACACATTGGGAGAGTAATATGTAAAAATGATCACCTCCTTGCCCTGGAGGGAGCCTTGAAGCAGAAGATATCTGCCCTAAAATACCTTTACAGAAGGCTACAAGTACACCCCTATGTTTAGGAGAGTGGAAGCTGCATAAACTGATAGGATAAATGAAAGAACCGAGGAGTTGAGTGGGTGGAAAAATGTGTCTCCTGCAGACAGACCACATCAATGCCCACAGATCAGGAGTAATTAAGGCCGTAATTAATGTTTGAAAATAAAAATGTACTTCATAGAAATCTAAGAGTTCCTGTTTGGAAATCGCTTCATAACTACCACATCTGCAGGTGCATCTTAGCACTCTGGAATCACATAGGCCAGGGATATGCAATTAGCGGACCTCCAGCTGTTGCAGAACTACGAGTCCCATGAGGCATAGCAAGACACAAGCATGAATCGCAGAGGCATGATGGGACTTGTAGTTTTGCAACAGCTGGAGGTCTGCTAATTTCATATCCCTGACATAGGCGGAAGTTTGCCAAAGAGGCCTTCAATAGGTGCAAAAGAACCCCCTGAGAAAGATGCTTACACAGGCATTGCATTTCATATGCCTGAACTCCCATTGAGGCACCAAGCCAATTGTCAATGCTTCCCACTGGAGCAATAAATATCTTAATGCTGCTGATTCTGGAAATAAAATGGTTTATAAGTGAGGCTGATGACCCAGGGGAGGAAACTACTGTGTGATGACTAAGATTGCTCAGAGGATTCAATTTCTCCGCAGGGACTGACTGAACTCACAAAGATTACAATATAACAAACTCTTACCTGTGCAATGCAACATAATAGTGCTTCTGTTCTTTAGCTTAACCCCCCTGGCGGTATTCCCGAGTCTGACTCGGGGTTACGTTTTTCAGATACGATCGGTAACCCCGAGTCAGACTCGGGCTCGCCTCGCAGCATCCATAGGCAGGGTTTACTTACCTTGTCCCTGGATCCAGCGATACCACCGCGCTGTGTGAGTGAGCGGGTCCTCGCTTGATTCACACAGTGCCTCTGTGTGCCGCCGAGCTCCGTTCCCTGCGATGTTACGACGCACGGGAGCGGAGAACGGCGCCAAATTCAAAAAGGTAAACAAACACCTCACATACAGTATACTGCAATATTATAGATTACAGTACTGTATGTAAAAAATACACACACCCCTTGTCCCTAGTGGTCTGCCCAGTGCCCTACATGTACTTTTATATAATAAAAACTGTTCTTTCTGCCTGGAAACTGTAGATTGTCCATAGCAACCAAAAGTGTCCCTTTATGTCAAAAGTGGTTTTAGAGCAGCTAGAAAACAGCGATGAGAGATTATAATCACTTGCAGAATTGTGCGATAGCGATTTGTGGGGAAATTCGTCATAAAAAAATAAAAGTAATGACAGCGACAATTCTGCAACTGAGCAAATTTCAGTGATTTTGAGTTGATTACATTATTGAATAATTTTTATTATAATTATATTATTATTTGTTATCATTATTTATAATTATTTAGTATATTATAATTTATAATTTTGTTTTTTTTAAAAATTCATACCTGGGATGCCTACTAGACTCTTGTTTGGACAGATTTAAGTGAGTTATTCCTAAGAATTACAGGCCTACAGTATAAAATGCCAAATTTCCTTGCAAATAATGGTACCGCTTTCAGCACCTTTTTTCTGAAATAATCATACCGCCAGGGAGGTTAAAGAGACCCTGTCACCAACTTAAAAAAATTGAAAGTAAAAGCACAGAAAATCAAGTATTTGAAATGCTTACTTTCAGTATTTTTCCTTTTCATACATTTTTTTGATCACTTGCAATATGCCTGAATTTGTTAGCAAATGTGACCACTTCAGCAAGAGTCAGTTCCCCAGCACAGCCCTCCCTCCTTGCATGCCATTTCCCTCACCTCATCTGGAAGTGTCTAATTACTGTCTGTGCTGGGTAAGCTCCTCTGCTCCTCCCCTCAGCTCCCTACATAACTATTTATCTAGCTATTGGGGAAGGAGTGAAGGGGACTACTATAGAGCGTGGGGTGCGTGAGTGGAGGGCATTCTTCCTACTGACCACCAATGTAAGGGGCACTTTTCCACTGACCTCCAGAGAACGGGTTATATCAGGGGTACCCCAAGACCTGAAAATTGGGTCCCTCTAGGGCACAGGTGTCAAACACAAGGCCGCCGGCCGAATCCAGCCCTCCAGGCCATTTCATGTGGCCCTTGCACTTCTCCTGCAGCTGGTCCTCCTCTAGATCCTTACTTTCTGCTTATAAGCAATGCATCCAGCTTCTTCCCAGCAGCAGCAAAAGGAAAGGGGGTGCACTATGATGTAAGGGAGAGTGAAGGACTCAATTTCTGATGGTGGGGTGGCTCTTAACATCTAATGTAATGGAAAGTAGCAAAGGACAGATGGACGGCCGCACACCAAAGAACTCTTGAGTTGTCTTTATTGAAGGAACATGAGCAAACACCGCAAATACACAGCAGAAATCAAAAACACCCGACGCGTTTCACACTTAGTTAGTGCTTATTCATTTGCATTGCATTTGCATTGCCAGCACCCACATCCACCTGGACTTATCCACAATTGCACTTGGGATTTCCCTGGAGCGGTGAACCCCATCTAATGTAAGGGGAGGGGATGTGCTGGACATCTAATCTTACAGATACAACCGGCCCTTTTGAGGGCAATCATAATGCTGATGAGGCCCACGATTAAATTGAGACTGACACCCCTGCTCTAGGGTGAAGGGTCAGTCAAGTTATTTCAAGGGTCCCTCTAGGATATAGGGAGTCAGTTGTATGACAGTTCTGGGTCTACTGAGGTTGCTGACATCACATCCAAGATGGTGGCACCCAGCAGCAGACTTGGGGCTTTTTAAGGGCTACACAAGGGAGGATTTTACAAGTAAATAGCATGCATAAAATATGTTACTGTATATGCACATACACTCACCAGCCACTTTATTAGGTACACCTGTTCAATTGCTTGGGAACACAAATTGAAAATCAGTCAATCACATGGTGGCAACTCAATGTATTTAGGTATCTAGACATGGTGAAGATGACTTGCTGAAATTCCAACCGAGCATCAGTAATGGAAAGTAACTTTAAACGTGGCATGGTTGTTGGTGCCAGATGGGCTGAGTATTTTAAAAACTGCTGATCTACTGGGATATTCATGCAAAACCATCTCTAGGGTTTACAGAGAATAGTCCAAATAAGAGAAAATATCCAGTGAGCGGAAGTTGTGTGGAGGAAAATGCCTTGTTGATATCAGATGAGAATGGGCAGACTGGTTTGAGATAATAGAAAGGCAACAATAACTCAAATAACCACTCGTTGCAAACAAAGGAATGCAGAATAATATCTCTGAACACAAAGCAGGAAACCGAGGCTATAATATGCTCAGGCTCACCAAAATTGGACACTAGAAAATTGGAAAAACGTCACCTGGTCTGATGAGTGTCAATTTCAGCTGCGACATTCAGATGGAATTGACATAAACACAAAATCATGGATCCATCCTGCCTTGTATCAATGGTTCAGGCTGGTGGTGGTGTAATGGCGTGGAGGTTATTTTCTTGGCACACTTTGGGCCCCTTAGTACCAATTGAGCGTTTAACCAACACGACCTACCTGAGTAATGTTGCTGACCATGTCCATCCCTTTATGACTACAGTGTACCCATCTTCTGATGGCTCCTTCCAGCAGGATAATACACCATATCACAAAGCTCCAATCATCTCACCACTGGTTTCTTGTACATGACAAGGAGGTCACTGTACTCCAATGGCCTCCACACTCACCAGATCTCATCCAATAGAGAACCTTCGGGATGTGGTTGTAACAGGAGGTTTTGCATCATAGATGTGCAGCCGACAAATCTGCAGCAACTGCATGGAAATCTCTGAGGAATATTTCCAACACCTTGTTGAATCTATGCCACAAAGAATAAAGGTAGTTCTAAAGGCAAAAGGGGTCCAAACCGGTACTAGAGAGGTGTACCTAATAAAGTGTCCGGTGAGTGTATTCTAAAAAAGATGTTGTCACGACTCCTCCTGTACGAATGTTCATTTTGTTGACTTACAGCTCAATTCAGGACAGATTCACATACTTATATCATATAGGATTCAAAAATAGATATAATTTTTATTTGATAATTACAGCAAATAATTTTTTACATCTTTCTTTCAACTATTGGTTATTACTCTTTAGTGAACATGCCACTAACGTCTAAGTTTACACTTGCATTTGGGAAGCAGCAAAAACAGACAGTTGAGCTGCATTTTTACTGCCCCTAAAGCTGTAAAGCTGGCCACAGATGGACTGAAATGATCCCTGCTTAATTTCGATCCATCTGTGGCCTTTCCAGATCAACTATATTAGAATATAGTTTAATATTGGAAAACTTTTATTCGATCAGGAGTCCTGCTGTGTCAGTATATAATAGCACAGCAGGGAGGATTACTTCATCCACCTCGCTTGTTTGGATGTTGTACAAACACGGGGCGGATAGAAAAGATCACCTATGGCAATCCTTAGGCCCCTTTCACACTGGGGCGGGATGTGCGGTTGCGGAATAGCACCGCTATTTTTAGCGGCGCTATTCCGTCGGAATTGTGTCAGTATTCGGCTGCTAGCGGTGTGGTTTTAACCCCCGCTAGTGGCCGAAAAAGGGTTAATACTGCCTGCAATGCGCCTCTGCTTTCAATGGGAAAGTGCGGTGCAGGAGCGGTAAACACACCACTCCTTCACCGCTCCAAAGATGCGGCTAGCAGGACTTTTGGAGCGGTCCTGCTAGCGCACCGCTCCAGTGTGAAAGCCATCAGGCTTTCACACTGGAGAAACAGCAGCCGCTGTTTAGGGTCGGTTTGCAGGCGCAATACCGCATGCAAACCGCCCCAGTGTAAAAGGGGCCTTAAGCTGCAAAGGCAGTTTGAGGGGGGTTGTTTACCTGCCACAACTGCAATGCTTTTTTTCTAGTGAATGGGCCACCGTGCAACTGCCCAACAACCGCATGCATTTCAGTGTAGCGGTGTGGGCTTTTAGGGGTTAAAACAGGCAGTGAGAAAGTGACATAACTCGGCCCAGCTACCTGTCCACCACAGATCGCCCTTCAGAGGGAGGTGCTAATTTAAATGATCCCCTACAGAAACACAAAATACCTCCTGCCAACACAGTGGCATATGTACCGTATATAAAATGACAGTATTTAGCCATGCTTCCATGTACCAAATCAGCACACTTGCTCTTTTTTATACGTTAAATCATCAATTCTCTCTGCCAATACTGAGGGCAAAACTCTTTCATTTAGCATTTCCTATTGTGCAATATTTTCTTAACAGTCAGCATAAAAAAATAATGTAATTGACGGCTTTGGAAAGGTTTGATATACTCCCGTTATGTCAGTTCTCTATCCCTCCCCTCTAACTTTAACAGTAATGAAAAATGAAACTTTATTGCACTTGAATTTCGGCTCTAGCACTTCCTGGTCCTTGATTGGCTCTTAGGGACTACAGTGCCCCCACTATGTAGAAATAAATCCACAAATTAATTGCCACTGTCACGCTTCAAAATTGCGCCCGCGACAAACATTTACTCTTAAAAATCTCCATAGGCGATGTTTAAAAAATTCTACAGGTTGCATGTTTTGAGTTACAGAGGAGGTCTAGGGCTAGAATTATTGCTCTCGCTCTCAGTAATACCTCACATGTGTGGTTTGAACACCGTTTTTATATGCGGGCGCTACTCACGTATGTGTTTGCTTCTGCACGCGAGCTCGTCGGGAGGGGGCGCGTTTAACATTTTTTTTTCTTATTCATTTTACCTTTAATAAAAAAAAATTACACTGTTCTTTTTTTTTTTTAAAGTGTGTCACTTTTATTCCTATTACAAGGAATGCAAATGTCAATAAAAAAAAAGTCTCTTTAAAAGCTATGGGCGCTTCCGTCCTGCAATAGTATGGCGATGGGTGGGGGCCATCTTCCCCTCACTCGTCTCCATACCAAGCCAGGGAGATGACCCGGAGCCCCTCCCACGACGATAAAAGTGATCTTGCAGCGGATGCACTGCAGAGACCACTTTTATCGGAAACCGGACCGCTCACTGAAGAAAAGGATAATGGGGTTATGGTAGCTAGCTGCTACTGCCCTGCAAAGCACAGACTGGGAGAGGGAAAGGCTAGAATTAGAATTAGGCTTGATTCACATCTATACGACCCCTTTTACACGGGGGCCACGCCGCATTAGCAGTAAAGCACCGCTAGTTTTACCAGCGCTCTACCGTCGTTTTAGTGGTTGTCCCGATACTAGTACTTTTTTTTTTCAGAGAGCGGGTGGAGAGGGGGCGGAGAGCAGGCGGAGAGCGGGCGGAGAGCGGAGCAGAGCAGTCCTCAAAGAGAAAGCCAATTGCCTTTAGTGTCAAAGGGATCTTACATTCACTGTATGTAGCTGGTTGAGCAACGGGGGGGGGGGGGGGGGGCAGGGTTGCGAGCGACAGGGGGGAAGTGGTGATCAATCGAGTGAGCGCTGGGGGGGGGGGGTGTTTTATGTGGTTGGTTGCCTGGCTGGCTGGGGGAACCGTGGGACACCCCCCCCCCCCAAGAAAATTGAGCACCAGCCACCACTGTCCTTAAGGCTTTATCTGATCTACAAGGCAGCCACTGGAGCACAAACATAAAAAGATGTTGATGTTTCTGCCAGCGAATAAACCAATTGCATGCTGATTTTCTGTTTTTAAGTAAATATATTTTGCCAAGAAATGCCACTTTATGGAAAAAAATCTGATTTCTAAGAATATGCTGGCATGCGAGGGGTTGCTCTTAAATCCCATGTACAAATGTGCTCTAGAAAGCTAAACTGTCCTGATGACCCTCATATTCAGTACACTCCCCCCCCCCCCTTGCTTTTTTTAAAACATACAGTCCTAAAAGCGATAAGTCCAAAAGCGGCTATGTCTGTTTATAGTGTGTCTCCCCCCCTTCTAAGCTTGGCGTCTCCGACTACAATACAGGAAGCTCCCTCTGTCCAAGGTCTGTCTGCTACAGCCCCGGTCTGCCCTTCCTGAGCACGCAGCTGCCAGTATACGCCCGTCACTCAACAGTGCCCGCTCCAATGTTCTCAACATAGGGCAATATGCCATCATATGTATATACAGGTATGCACGTACACCAGAGTATTTAATGTTATACAGAACTACATATGGCATATATATTCTATCAATATAAATATAGCTAAAAAGTCTTACCATATATGGAAGGATAATGTATAATGATGTTTTGCTTCACAATATAAATTTAATTCAAGTAAAAATTAAATGCTGTTTGTCTTGAGCACTATTAGGCCTGATTTACACCTATGCATTTTTTTTTTTTTTTACATTTTGCAGATTTGCACTACAGAATGTGTTCCATAGGAAACAATGGTAAATGGACTGCAGTCCAAATCTGCAAAATGCAAAAAGCACTAAAAATGCATAGGTGTGAATCCAGCCTCAGTTGTGCATATGGGATATTTAGGCAGTTGCATTGAGCACTTTTGTAAAAATAATAAAATAATTAAAGGGGTGGTTCCCCTAAAAATAAACCTTTGACATTGCATTTGCTATAATAATTACAATTAGAATCGGCTGGTTTTATGTAAAAAATACCTCCGTACGTAGCGTTTGGTATATTCGTTCCCACCGCCACTTCCGGGTACGATGCTGGCGGTGGGCGTTCCTTATTGATGGACAGGCATCCGACCGACGCATCCATCGCGTCACGAGATGCCGAAAGAAGCCGAACGTCGGTGCGCATGCGCCGTATAGAGCCGCACTGACGTTCGGCTTCTTTCGGCATCTCGTGACGCGATGGATGCTTCGGTCGGATGCCTGTCCATCAATTAGGAACGCCCACCGCCAGCATCGTACCCGGAAGTGGCGGTGGGAACGAATATACCAAACGCTACGTACGGAGGTATTTTTTACATAAAACCAGCCGATTCTAATTGTAATTATTATAGCAAATGCAATGTCAAAGGTTTATTTTTAGGGGAACCACCGCTTTAAACAATAGGAATAACAAGGTATGCATTTTAGGCTGGATTCATTCTTATGCATTTTTAGTGATTTTTGTATTTTGCAGATTTGCACTACAGAACGTGTTCCATAGGAAACCATGGTAAATGGACTGTAGTGCAAATCTGCTAAATGCAAAAAGCACTAAAAATGCATACAGTAGGTGTGAATCCAGCCTAAACATCCTGGGCAGTTTTATAATTTGTGGCATCTCCGTCATATTTGTTGGACAGCCTGGTCGGCCTAAAAATCTGAAGAAATGTATATTTGAAAAAACAAGTAATTTATATAGCAAATATTTTCACTACATGTCATATACATCCATAGGAATACAATATTTTCTGCACTGATTGTCCTGAGAATGAAATTAAGATCCAGGAAAATAGTAAAATTAATAGAAAATAATAATATTAATGTATAATAATAATAATAATAATAAATAATAACAAATAAATAACAAATTATAATATTGGAGACATGGGATTGTGTCCTATACAGTCATAACTTTGGTGGGTTAAGAGAAAATTATTATTGGCAAAATGGTAGGTAAGCATTAACTGCTTGACGACCAGTGAACGACTATATAAGTCGACAGCATGGCTCGGACAGGCAGAAGGACATACTTGTACGTCCCCTTTAAGATCGTGGCATTGTGGATGCGCGCACGCCCGTCACGAGCTCCGTGAGACCGACCGTGAGCCCGACGGGGGCTACCCGCGATTGTCTCACGGTGAGTTAGAACGGGGAGATGCTGATGTAAACAAGCATCTCCCCACTCTGCCTAGTGAAAATACAATGAAAAAAACGTTTTTTTGTATATTTTGGGGGGATATTTATTATAGCAAAAAGTAAAAAGTATTGCTTTTTTTTTCAAAATTGTCGCTCTATTTTTGTTTATAGCGCAAAAAATAAAAACCGCAGAGTTGATCAAATACCACCAAAAGAAAGCTCTATTTGTGGGGAAAAAAGGACATCAATTTTGTTTGGGAGCCACGTCGCACAACCACGCAATTGTCAGTTAAAGCGACGCAGTGCCAAATTGTAAAAAGACCTCCGCTCTTTAAGCTGACAAATGGTGCGGGGCTGCAGTGGTTAAATATTGTAAAATATTAATTACCGGTAAATATTATAAATGTATATATTAATATTACATGTTGTTGACTTTCTAACTGTTTTAGTACTTAAAGCTAACGTGTTGTAGTTGTTAGCAAGGCCCATTGTGTGGGCTCTTTACTCTGCAGCTATTGATTGGCTTTTGTTGTAAGTCAAACATTGCTATGGCTTGTTTAGTTTTTACATAGTAAATCTAAGAAAAATGGTGAAGAACTATACAACACATTTATTGAGTTTTCTTTCAAAATAAAAGTCAGATATACTGTCTGCCAAGTCTCTACCAACTTCCTTTTAGTCATTGTTAACCATTGTAAAATTTGGCATATGGCGTTGCAGGTACAAAGTGCATTGTTGGTTTGTGGAATGCTTGCAATTCCAGAAGCTCTATTTTCCTTCCAATTTTTTACCTTTCAGACAATATACATCCCTGAAATTCAGTGCTGAACAATGATTGTGCATTTTCTGCATAGTTTCTATCTGCTGTGATCTATTTGTGTAAATATAATTTATGACCATATAAACTGTGACCCCATGGGGCTTCCGGACTTCCCCTTTTTTTTTGCCAATTGAATTTGCCTATCTTTCTTTGAAGCAGTTTTCTTGGCCTTTGTGCTTTTTTTTATCTTTTACATCATCAGGTCACAGAAATCTCTGGAGTCAAGCTGGCCATACACTCCTAGAGTTTCATCAGCTGAAATTTAAGCTGTGGATGGCTCTTCAAGCACCAACCAGCTCTACAAATTTTGACTGGGGAAGGAGCTGAGCGGAAAAAGTCAGCCGAACACTGAAGGCAGCCAATCAGCTGCAAGCACTCTTCATGTATTCTGATTGCTGTGGTTGCTCGGTGTCAGAATATAATAGCAAGTCGTGGGAGATTCATCCATTCATGCTGTTTAGTGAGGATTGTGGACTGTGTTCATCTGTTGGCATCTGTTGGCATGAATGAGCCCTAGCTGTCAATTTATTTATTTACCTTTCGAATCCAGTTTTGATTATTGTTGGACCCATTCTCACCAGAAAGGGCAGATAACTGCGCTTTGAACTGCATGATTACATGCATTTGAAGCATGTTTAAAGCACGCTTGATGTGAGCTTGAATGCGTTTTGCATGCGTTTTGATCTGCGTTTGCAGTGAATTTTATTATGCATTTTTGGGTTAGGCTTTCTTGGCTTAAAGGGGAGCGGTGCATTTGAATCCTGTTTGTATTGCGTTAGCTGCATTTGCAGTGTGGAAAAATTCGGCATGCTCTTTTTTTTTTAACTGCACTGCAATGATGTGAACTATGCCGATGTTATTACCTTTTTTTGAATTAAGAATAACAACAAAAAAAAAATATCCAGAAAAACTAATTACAAAAAAATTATAAATTGTTTTGCATTTTAATTAGTGAAATAAGTATTTAATCCCCTATCAATCAGCAAGATTTCTGGCTCCCAAGTGTCTTTTATATAGGTAACGGGCTGAGATTATGATCACTCTGTTAAATGGAGTGCTCCTAATCTCAGCTTGTTACCTGTATAAGACACATGTCCACAGAAGCAATCAATCAATCAATCAATCAAATTTCACTCATTAAAATGCAAATCAATTTATAACTTTTTAGAAATGCGTTTTTCTGAATATTTTTGTTGTTATTCTGTCTCACTGTTAAAATAAATCTACCATTAAAATTATAGACTGATCATTTTTTTGTCAGTGGGCAAACGTACAAAATCAGCAGGGGTTCAAATACTTTTTTCCCTCACTGTATGTACTTCTTGTTCTCCCAGCTATAAAATGAATCTGTTATTTTGCATTAACTAGCCAAAGTTCCAGTTCTTATTAAGCTGTCAATTAGCCCTGGCTAAAACACTGATTGGTGCTCCAGTGGCTGACGAATAAAAAGGTTTTAACTAGGGTTGTCCCAATACCGAGCATTTGCGAGAGTACTTGTACTCGCGCATATGCTCCCGATGCCAGATCCGATACCTGGGATGTGAGAGAGAGGCGGCGTGGAACAGCAAGTCAGCGGGCAGAGCGGAGAGTGAGTCCTCAAGCAGGTAAGCTGGCAGGGGTGCAGGGGGCAGCCGCATCATCCATCGGTGACCAGAGGCATCACATTTGGTAACTGAAGTGACGCACCGTGTTGCTGTTGTACAGTCAGTGCTTGAACATCCTGAGTCCCGACGCCCATCTTGGTACACCCTGCACTCGGCCACATTAAGCCAGCAGCGGACATCTTGTTACACCCAGCCCATATAGTTCGGGCTAGGTGTAACATGATGTCTGCTGCTGCTCTTCTGTGGCCGAGTGCAGTGTGTAGCAAGATGGGCGTCGCAGGAAGCATAGAAAAATCATTTAGGTTCCTTTTTTATTCCTCTCATATCATTTATTTCAGTGCCTGCCCATAAGTGCCAGCTGTCAGTGCCCATCCATCAGTGCCACTGCCAGCCATCAGTGCGTGCCACCAATCAGTGCCATCTTTCAGTGCGTGCCACCTATCAGTGCCAGCCATCAGTGCATGCCACCTATCAGTACCATCTTTCAGTGCCAGCCATCAGTGCGTGCCACTCATCAGTGCTGCATAATCAGTGCCACCTATCAGTGCCCATCCATCAGTGCCACTGCCAGCCATCAGTCCCAGCCATCAGTCAGTGCCACCTTTTAGTGCCCATCAGCCAGTTTCTCACATGACATGACATGACATGTTTCACATGACATTTAAAAAAGTATCGGTAATCGGTATCGGCGAGTACTTGAAAAAAAGTATCGGTACTTGTACTCGGTCTTAAAAAAGTGGTATCGGGACAACCCTATTTTTAAACTCTGATTCAAGAAAAGTTGATCATTAGATGACTTCTATCGAGCGGGAATGGCAATAGATGGATCCTGCTGAACCAGCCAAATTTCGATTCATCTCAGACCAGTCAATAATGACTGAGATTTTATTAAAATAGCCTTTGTACCTCTGCTGTTCCAGCAAATATTTGCCAGGATTTTTACAGAAAACTATTCCCAAGTAATCTATACATTAAAATGCTTATTAAGTCTCAGTTATTTAAAAAAAAAATTGAGAAAAACTGGAGAAAAGGAAGACAAACAAATACTGTAATCTCTACGAACAGAATGTGCGCTGGAAAACTCAAAGATTTAGTTATATTTAGAAATGATTGGTTACATTTTCTGGGGTTTCCATCAACCAAAACATACAAAATACTTCTCTGTGTAGCACATGTCAGTTTGTATTCAGAAAACACAAATTGAATGAAAAAGCTGTGCATAAGGAAGGTGTCACTTTCCTATTAGGCCTCGTACACACGACCGAGAAACTTGACGGGCGAAACACATCGTTTTGCTCGTCGAGTTCCTTGTGAAGCCTTCGAGAAACTCGACAAGCCAATTTTCTCCATTCCCGTCAAGGAAATAGAGAACTTGCTCTCTTTTTGGCTCGTCGAGTTTCTCGACAGTTTCCTCGACGAAAATGTACACTCGACCGGTTTCCTCGGCAAAAAAATATCTCCCAGCAAGTTTTACGAGGCCTTATGCCGTAGAGACGGTCGTTTTTTGTGATGAAAAAAAATGTTGTTTTTAAAAACGTCATTTAAAATTACTGTGTGGGGAGAAAACGTAGTTTCATGTCTTCTGAAAAACGACAAAAAAAAAATTCGAGCATGCTTCAATTTTTTATGTCATTTTTCAAAACGTTGTTTTTTGTGTCATAAAAAATCACTGTGTGTAGCTAAAACGACATTTAAAACGATGTCTTTAAACCCGCGCATGCTCAGAAGCTAGTTATGAAGCGAGCTTCAATGGAAAAAGAGTGCTGAACGTAACCACGCTTTGCTAGAGCATTTTGAAAAAACGATGGTATGTAGGCAACGTCATTTTTTAAAATGAAGTTTCAAAAACGTTGTTTTATTTCATGATTTAAAACGTTGTTTTATTTCATCACAAAAAACTACCATGTGTACGCGGCATTAGACTTGTCATGTGTCAGTTCTGAATACATCTCAGTTGCAGCATTTGACCTCTGCCCTGTGCAGTCAGTGTTCCAAGCCTAGAATTAAAAATGTTCACAAAACTTTATGTTCTGTGGAAGGTACTTATTTGTTGGGAAATTCACTGGAACAAAATTCCTGGATGAATTGTTGGTATGGCGGGTGGCGGGTGGGGGGGCAATGAAACCATTTTCTGTATGATAGATTAGTCCTATACTTGCTTTTCAGGGAAATGGATGGCCTCCTATAATACACAAAGGCTCATTTCTCAGTATGTAATTGACCTATTACTCCGTGTACCTTATTCACAGGATCTAATGAATAAAAACAAGAGGAAAGGACAAACTGAGGTTTCGCCAACAGAATCAAACGCATATCCATGGCCAACATTTCTGGGAACAAGGGCTATGAACAGTTCCTTGCTACCAGGGATATCCTTTCATTAAAGCCTCAGTGTATGCTAAAACTATTTTCTTAACCTCCCAACAATGAGAGGGGCTTAAAAATCGGCTCTGCACCAATTTAAAAAAGTTTGTCCTTTTTTTTTTGCGATTTTGGTGCTGCGATTTACATTGACATCTGTGCAGAAACCTGCACAAATGTCTCTGAAATCACGCCCGAAATCGGAACTGCCATGCGGGACTGAAATTGTGCGAGTTCGGCTTCATTCCCGCAGCTCAGTGTGAACCTGGGCTATTGGATCTGTAGGAATCTCACAGCTGGGTTTTCAAAAACCCATTCGTAGTTCCTGTAAAATCTTTAGAGCCTGTTTAGGGGTACAATATTTAAGCACAGAAAAATGAATTTACAGATTAGAAGAAAGAAAATTATAATTTTATAATTTTTCAATGTATTGGCTATTCTATAGGAAGATTATTGCTCCAGGTTCTCTTTCCAGCAAACCATTCTAATATGTCCTATTATGTCCTTATGTCCTTGTTTTTGCAGAACAGTCTGTAAATTTTTAGAATGAAAGTGCCCACTCACTTAAGTTTAAAGTCTAAAAACTGGACGGGGGAATGTTTTAAAGTCTATGGGGAAGCCACCTACAGCCCTGAAGGATCATCATGGAGGACAAACAAAAAGATATGTTATCACTGGACCTCTCTGCACAATGCTCCCCAGTTAAACAGGGATTGTGAGGCCTCGTACACCGAACCGTTTTCCTCGACAGAATCCATCAAGAAACTTGGTGGCAGAGCTTTTTTGCAGAGGAAAAGAGTCGTGTGTATGTTTTTCGTCGAGAAAACTGTTGTGGAACTCGACGAGAAAAAAAGAGAACAAGTTCTCTTTTTCCTCGTCGGGAGTCTCAATTTCCTCGTCCTGTTTCTCGTCGGCTGGATTACGACAAGAAACACGTTCGTGTGTATGCTTAGAAACCCGCGCATGCTCAGAATAAAGTGTGAGACGGGAGCGCACCTTAGGTAAAAGTAGCATTCGTAATGGAGATAGCACATTTGTCACGCTGTCAGGCCTTGTACACACGACCGAGTTTCTCGGCAAAAAGCAGCAAGAAACTTGCTGGGATTTTTTTTTTGCAGAGGAAACTGGTCGTGTGTACATTTTTCGACGAGGAAACTGTCAAGGATCCCGTCGAGCCAAAAAGAGAGCATGTCTTCTTTTTCCTCTACGGGAATGGAGAAACTTGCCTTGTCGAGATCCTCGACAGCCTAACAAGGAGCTTGACGAGGAAAACGATGTGTTTCGCCCGTCGAGTTCCTCGGTCGTGTGTACGAGGCTTCACAGACTGAAAAGCGCGAATTGTCTCTTACCAATCTTTTACTTAACACGCAGTAACATGAGATTAGCAAACGCAGCCCCAAGGGTGGCGCCAGTGAATGAATGAATGAATGAAAACTTATATAGCGCAGCACATGCAAATTTAATCGAACTTCCCCTTTATAGTGCCGTCGTACGCGTTGTACGTCACCGCATTTGAGAACAACAAGATTTTGTCTTGACAGTGTGTATGCAAGGAAAGCTTGACAAGATTCTCGACAAGCCTGACAAGGAACTCGTCTAGGAAAACAATGTTTCTTTTACAACGATTTTCTCGGTCGTGTGTACGAGGCCTGAGTGTTGTGAAATAAAGAAGTGTGCAAGGGGGGCATGTGGAACCCCTGGAGACCTGGATTGCTGCGTTGTGGGACTGATAAAAAATAATAGCCCTATTAAACTTTGATAACCTCTCGATACTACGTACCCTGATGTTTCATATGCCATCTGTAAATTGTCCTCCCACGGCAGTCAAAATTCTGGCTCTTGAAAGATTCTTATGCATATGCAGACTTTTTGAAAGTCAGTATTTACATTTTTAAGCATGCCCGCTTCTGGCACTGGGTTTCTCAGACATTGAGTGCAGTGACATTGGGGAGGTGGCAGTGTGCTTGTTGTTCTCATACCCAACAAGGAAGAATTATGTTTATGTTAAATCTAGCACAGCCTGTGGCGCACAGGGGTGTCAAACTCAATTTCATAGAGGGCCGCAGCAGCATTATGGTTGCCCTCAAACGGCCCATTGACTTGTAAGACTACATTAATTTATCCAGGGCTTTTTTTCCCCCTCAAAATAGGAGCATCCTTGAGCGGTGGGTGTGGGAAAATTGCACTACCAGTGGGAGGATCTTAAGGTGACAATAAATTTGACATTTTGCCATTATTATTGAAAACATGACTAATAATGACAAAAAAAACTGTCTTTTATTTAAGGATAGCAATCACAGGAAGCCATTTATTATCACATAGTTTTTTGGATCCATAATTTATAATGATAAAATAAATCACCTGAATGGCCCTGATAAAAAGTTTACATACCCTGGAATGTTTGGCCTTGGTACAGACACAGAAGGTGGCACACACAGGTTAAAATGACAATTAAAGGTTAATTTCCCACATTTTAATCACAATTAGTGTCTGTGTATAAATAGTCAATGAGTTTGTTAGCTGTCACATGGATGCATGATCACATGATCAGTCATATTTTCAATAATAATGCCAAAATGTGACAATTTCTGCCATTGTATGCAAACTTCTCAGCATGACTGTATATGGCAATATAAGCGATCAGTTCTCCTTCAAGTAGATGGGCATAGTTCTCCAAGTCTCAGTACGTGAGTGTACAGCTCATGTTATTGTTGATGTTCTAATTAAAAAAAAGTACTAGTTAAACATCTCTTCTCATATGCCGTACATTAAGTAAATACTTTATATAGGCAGTTTCCTGATACAAGTCTTTGTTCTATATTTAGCATCCCTCTAAATGCTCACACCCTGCAGAATGTTCTCGCCCGTGTTACACTGATTACATTTTCCTGAAGACAGGCGCTCCCTGCGGGGAACACACAAAGAACAGCTTTATAGCGGGCTGCACCTAGGTGTCAAAGTTTTCCTGTGCTGATCATAGGGCAGGTATTGTGCTGCCTTAGTTCACATATTTATTGAGGTTGATTTACTAAAGGCAAGTAGACACTGCACTCCGCAAGGGCATTTGCCTCAGGACTTATTAAATGAGGTGAAACTTCACTTTGCAAAGAATACCCGATCATATTAAAATAAAATAAAATAACATAAAACAGCATTTTTGCTTGCACATGATTGGATGATAAAAGTCAGCAGAGCTTCCCTTCATGTACTAAGCCAGGGATCTTCAAACTACGGCCCTCCAGCTGTTGCGGAACTACACATCCCATGAGGCATTGCAAGACTCTGACATTCACTGACATGACTAGGCATGATGGGAATTGTAGTTCCTCAACAACTGGAGGGCCGTAGTTTGAGGACCCCTGTACTAAGCTCTGAGGTAAATGCCCTTGCAAAGTGCACAGTCTCAGGCCTCATACACACGACCGAGGAACTCGTCGGAAAAGACACATCGTTTTCCTCGATGAGTTCCTTGTTAGGCTTGTCGAGGAACTCGACAAGCTTGCTTTGCGTACACACTGTCAAGACAAAATCTCCTCGTTCTCAAACGCGGTGACGTACAACACGTACAATGGCAGGGGAAGTTTGATTCCACTGGCACAACCCTTGGGGCTGCTTTTGCTAATCTCATGTTACTGCGTGTTAAGTAAAAGTTTGGTCGGAGACGATTTGCACTTTTCAGTCTGTTGCAGCGTGAAAAATGTGCTATCTCCATTACGAATGCTACTTTTACTCCCGTCTCATACTTTATTCTGAGCATGCGCGGGTTTCTTAGCATACACACGCTCGAGTTTCTCGTCGAAAACCAGCCCGGCGAGGAACACGACGAGGAAATTGAGACTCCCGTCGAGGAAAAAGAGAATTTGTTCTCTTTTTTTCTCGTCGAGTTCCTTGACAGTTTCCTCGATGAAAAACGTACACAGGACCGGTTTCCTCGGCAAAAAAGCTCTGCCACCAAGTTTCTTGATGGATTCTGTCGAGTTTCTCGGTCGTGTGTACGAGGCCTCAGTCTCTTTGCCTTTTGTAACTCAACCCCATTGAGTTATTTAATTCATGTTTAAAGTGGTATTAAACCTAAAAACTAAAATGTATTATATTGCAACTTATCAATTTTTATATGTGGTGGCTGTATTTGGATTCTTTTTTAACCTCCCTGGCGTTAAATCCTGTATCATTAGGGGTATCCCCGAACCAGACTCGGGATCGCATTGCAGTATCCAGGCAGAGTTACTTACCTTGTCCCCTGGATCCTGCAATGCCTCCCCGCTGTGGATTCTGTCGAGGAAAACGGTCGTGTGTACGAGGCCTTTCACACGACCGTTTTCCTGGACAAAATCCATCAAGAAACTTGGTGGCAGAGCTTTTTTGCAGAGGAAAACGGTCGTGTGTATGTTTTTCATCGAGAAAACTCGAGGAACTCGAATGGGGAAAAAAGGAGAACAAGTTCTCTTTTTCCTCGACTGGAGTCTCAATTTCCTCGTCGTGTTCCTCGTCAGGCTGGTTTCGAAAGAGAAACACGTTCGTGTGTATGCTAAGAAACCCGCGCATGCTCAGAATAAAGTATGAGACGGGAGCGCACCTTCGGTAAAAGTAGCGTTTGTAATGGAGATAGCACATTTTTCACGC